>NC_092250.1:16949116-16964116 GCF_036320965.1 Panulirus ornatus
AAGGAGGGAAAATAGCGAGGTTGAAAGAAGTAAAGAAAGAAAGAAAGAACGACGAAAGAAGGAAAGATAGAGAAAGTAGAGAGAATGAAGTAAGTAGAGGAGAAGAGAATATAGTTAAGACGTTCAACAGACCAACAGATTAATTATTTAATAAAAAGGATGAAAATGTATTAGGCTGATATGAACAATAAAACATAGATAGGAAGAAATGATTAAAGATCATGATTAAAGCGAAATATGTAGATAAAAGAAAGAGAGAAGGAGGTAATATAGTGGTTACTGGAACGATGAATGTATAGAAAACTGGAAGGAAAATGGGAAGAAGAGAAGGGAGGGCAAGAAGAAGAAGAAGAAGAAGAAGAAGATTATGATGATGGAGAAGATGATGTTAATGATGAAAAAGAAGAAGAACAAGAAGAAGAAGAAGAAGACGAAGAAGCTGAAGAAGAAGAAGAAGAAGAAGAAGAAGAAGAAGAAGAAGAAGAAGAAGAAGAAGATTATGATGATGGAGAAGATGATGTTAATGATGAAAAAGAAGAAGAACAAGAAGAAGAAGACGAAGAAGCAGAAGAAGAAGAAGAAGAAGAAGAAGAAGAAGAAGAAGAAGAAGAAGATTATGATGATGATGAAGAAGATGATGTTAATGATGAAAAAGAAGAAGAAGAACAAGAAGAAGAAGACGAAGAAGCAGAAGAAGAAGAAGAAGAAGAAGAAGAAGAAGAAGAAGAAGAAGAAGAAGAAGAAGAAGATGAAGAAGAAATAGAAGAAAAACACTAAGAAGAATAACTGGTTATGAGAAAAGATAAAAACAGAAGTATGCAAAGAGAAAGAAATCCATGAAAGAAAGAAAGAAAGAGAAAGGAAAGAAACTTATGAAATCCAGAGAATACTGGAGGAGACCAGTGTTATGAGCTGGAAATCCCCCCTCATCCTAAACACAACGAGAACCACGCCAATCCTTCCAGGCGAAGCCCCACCACCACCACAGTTCCTGCGTCCCAGAGACAACTGGAAATCATACACACCTCCTTCCAGACGAGATCTTTCCAGGGAGTTAGAGGATCCTAAAGACATTGAAGACCATGGATCTTCCAGCGAAGGTAATTCCAGAATTTCCAGATCGTAAAGTCCATAGAGGCAGCGAATCCTCCCAGACAAAATCTTTCCAGAGTTTCAGGATCCTAAAGGCAATGGACGCTAAGAGGTCCTTCCAGAGAAGGTCTTCCCAGACTTTCAGCATCCTGTAGACAACCGAAGACCAAAAGATCCTTCCAGAGAAGGTCTTCTCACACTTCCAGGATCCTCAAGACAATGTAGACCAAGGATCCTTCCAGAGGAGGTCTTTCCAGAGTTCCAGGATCCTCAAGACAATGTAGACCAAGGATCTTTCCAGAGAAGGTCTTCCCAGAGTTCCAGGGTCCTAAAGACAACGTAGACCAAGGATCCTTCCAGAGAAGGTCTTCCCAGAGTTTTAGGATCCTGTAGAAAACCGAAGACCAAAAGATCCTTCCAGAGATGGGCTTCTCACACTTCCAGGATCCTCAAGACAACGTAGACCAAGGATCTTTCCAGAGAAGGTCTTCCCAGAGTTTCAGCATCCTGTAGACAATGTAGACCAAAGATCCTTCCAGAGAAGGTCTTCCCAGAGTTCCAGGGTCCTAAAGACAACGTAGACCAAGGATCCTTCCAGAGAAGGTCTTCCCAGAGTTCCAGGGTCCTAAAGACAACGTAGACCAAGGATCCTTCCAGAGAAGGTCTTCCCAGAGTTCCAGGGTCCTAAAGAGAATGGAGACGAGGAATTCTCCCAGGCAGGGCCCTGGCAGGATTCCTGGATCCTGCATACATCAGTAGCGACACGCATCCTTCCACCCGAGCTCCTGGTATCCTCCCCCAGCCTCCTACAGACAATGGCGGGAGGCACGCAGGACCCAGCTGGAGTCCTTATGCATTTTATGTCCCGCTTGAAACTATCCTGTGAGGAAGTCATTTCGTCCCGTTTTCTTTCTTTTTTTTTTTTTTTATTTCCTCCTGAAGTTATGAGGTGAAGACAACCTTAAAGACTGCTCATTTATGTTCTCTCATTTTCCTCGATATGAGGGAGTTCTTCCTCTCTCTCTCTCTCTCTCTCTCTCTCTCTCTCTCTCTCTCTCTCTCTCTCTCTCTCTCTCTCTCTCTCTCTCTCTCTCTCTCTCTCTCTCTCTCTCTCTCTCTCTGGAGGGCATCAGGATGCGCCCGTGTTGATGCACATGTATATCCGTGTGTCTGCGTTCGAATGTATACGTATATGTGTACGTACGATATTCATACATGGTCAAGAATCTTGCCTCGGAGGGGATAAGGTTCCTCCCTCCTCCAAAGGCCATCACCAGCCTTGGCCTCCAACACGTCTCCCAAAGGCATCACTCCAACACGTCCCCCACCACCACCACCACTCAATTCCTCCGTAGAGTCCTTCCTCCAACACCACCTGAGAGCCACTTCTCCAACACTTCCCTAGGACCAACCTCCAAAACGTGGGTAGATTTCCCCCCCCCCCTCCCTCCAACACGTGCATAGATTCACCTCCCCGTTTCAACACGTCCTCACGAATCTTCCCCCCTTCAACCCCCCCTCCCCCCCACGTCAACACACACCCCCCACGTCAACACCCCCCCCCCCCACGTCAACAGAGGCTAGGAGAAGCTGTCGACAGTTGAGGACACTCGCTGGGGGCGCCGCCCCCCGACGCAACAACTCCTTCAAGCAACTCCATCAAGCAGTGCCTGCAAGCAAGAACTGCTTGCAGGCACTGCAAGCAACAGTGCCACACTCTGGGGGGCAAGGCAGTGCCAAGACACAGATGAATAAGCAGTGCCACACTCTGGGGGGCAAGGCAGTGCCAAGACACAGATGAATAAGCAGTGCCACACTCTGGGGGACAAGGCAGTGCCAAGACACAGATGAATAAGCAGTGCCACACTCTGGGGGGCAAGGCAGTGCCAAGACACAGATGAATAAGCAGTGCCACACTCTGGGGGGCAAGGCAGTGCCAAGACACAGATGAATAAGCAGTGCCACACTCTGGGGGGCAAGGCAGTGCCAAGACACAGATGAATAAACAGTGCCACACTCTGGGGGGCAAGACAGTGCCAAGACACAGATGAATAATCGTGAATGAAGGATGTCAGTGTCGCAGACCTCCCTCTCTCCCCCCTTCCACTGGTGTATAATCAATGAAACAGCGTATGGGAATGGTGAAGAAGACCCTCCCCCCTTCCCCCCCCCCAACAGATGAATTTATACGAACGATTTCTATACGGGCGCTGGTGCACAGACCACCACCCCCTCCCCCCTTCCCTCTTCCCCCTCCCTCCTCCTTCCCCCTCCCTTCCCCCTTCCCCTTCCCTTCCCCCTTCCCCCTCTCCCTCCCCCTTCCCCTTCACAGACGAGGAGGGAAGACGGGAAGACCATTTCAATGTAGAATCTTGAATGATGTATGGATAACAGTGAAGGCCTTTTAGAGAGAGGGGGTCTTATGGTGGGTCTGGGGGGGTAGGGATGGTCTTATGGTATCCAAGACATATAGCGCGTCGAAGGCAGCTGAGAGAGACTTACAGAACAGGAATAAAAAGGAGAGAAAAGAGAGGGGAGAGATAGGGTGACAAAAGTGGCCCAAAGCCAGACGAAAAAGGGCACACTAGAAAACGGGGTGAAGGGATCGAGTGCAAAGAAAACGGCGAGAGGTAAGATGATAGAAATGATAAGATAAATATATTGGACGAACTGAAGTCAAAACATAAGGAATAGGAAGAAAATGGGAAGTACGTATGGATGAGAGTAACGCAGAGGAATAGAATCAGGGAAGGATAGACAATAGAACGAGATAGAATATACTAAAGATCATGATTGATAAAAATAATTGATATATAAATGATATATGTCAAAAAAAAAAAAAAGTGGTGCATCTTGAAAATGCCATAGCCATACGAGTGTGATATTATTAAATAACAATAACGAAAATAATCATAAATGAATAGATAAAGACGATAATGATAAAAACGAGGAATAGTACTGAAAAATTGATAAAGGGAGAAGTGGAAATAGGATTAATTGGGTCGTTGGAAAATGGGGGAGAAAAGTGAACGAAGGTTTAAGGATTCAAGTACAACCCGTAAATATCAGAAAGCGTCGTTTAATGCGACCTGGACGAAATGTGGAGAAAGTTCATGTTGTACACGACTGTCTATTGACGTGATACTATCTATCGCGAGGAACTTTGAAGTTGAATGACCCATGTGTACGATGTAGGTGAACCTAATGAATGATTTCCCATTCACACACACACACACACACACACACACACACACACACACACACACACACACACACACACACACACACCTAGACGGATTTTGAAGCAGGGATTAATCGTTATTCATCGGCCTTAGTTACGATGGGTCAGTAGCGTTCACGCATCCCGTGTGAATGTATAATGAATGATGAAGGCCTTATTCATTCATCACCTTCACCAGGGGGGGGGGAGAAGGGGGAGTGGGGTGTAATAATTCATCAGGGAGAGGCAGTGGTAGTGGGGGGGGGGGTGTGAATGCAATTTCACCATCTTCATTCATCAGAGAAGGGGGGGGGGGGTGAATTTCATTCATCAGGTAGAGGCAAGGGTAGACTATGAGGTGAATTCATGATCTTCATTCATCAAGGAGAAGGACAAAGTGAAGGAAGATGAGTCGTGATGACCTCCATCAAAAAAGAAAGAATGAAGGCAGATGAGACGTGATGACCTCCATCAAAAAGAAAGAAATGATGGCAGATGAGTTATGACGACTTCCATCAAAAAAGAAAGAAATGAAAGCAGATGAGTTATGACGACTTCCATCAAAAAGAAAGAAGTGAAAGTAGATGAGTTATGACGACTTTCATCAATAAAGAAAGAAATGAAGGCAGATGAGTCTTGACGACTTCCTTCACATATGCCTCTGTGCCATCTGTCTGTAATAAGGTCGAAACAGCCTCTTGGGAGTATCCCTCTTTCTTGCCCCGAGTATGTCTGAATGTTCATTACTCGGTGGAGGGGGGGGGGGGTTAAGGGGGGGGCCCTAATGGAAGGCAGGTAGGAGCGAGGCCCAGCCCTAATGGGCGCCAGTGAATGACGTATCTTTCAGTTGGCAACCACCCTGGGGGGGGGGGGGGGAGAGAGAGAGAAAGAGAGAGAAAGGAAGAAAGAAGATCCGTGGGTTACTTGCGCTTCAGTATGGAGCTGTGTGCTCTGCTGAAGAGAACTGAGCATGAATGATAATGGTTGTATTATTATTATTATTATTATTGTTAATATTACTGTTATTATTATTATTATTATTATTATTATTATTATTATTATTGTTATTATTATTATTATTATTATTATTATTATTATTATTATTATTATTATTATTATTATTATTATTATTATTATTCATTTTATATTTATTGTTATTATTATTTTTGTTATCATCATTATGATTATCTATGTCTGTGTTTGTTTGATAATCGCAGTTTTTCTCTATGTCTTGTTTTGTCTGTGATTGGGTTTATGCTCTGTTCATTGTCTCAGTTTTTTCTTTTTTTCTCTGATTATCATCAGTGTCACGTTTCTCTCTCTCTCTCTCTCTCTCTCTCTCTCTCTCTCTCTCTCTCTCTCTCTCTCTCTCTCTCTCTCTCTCTCCAGAAAACGTGAAAAAAATCTGGGTCATTGAAAAAAAAAACCGATTCTTTATAAAGTTAAAAGAAAACGTGAAAAAAATCTGGGTCATTAAACATAAAAAACGGTTATTTTTTTATGTAGTTAAAGTATGGGAAGACGTTGGCGGCCCCCCCCCCCCCCCCCCGCCTTCCCCCCTGGCTTCCTGGCCCCCGAGGGACCATCAGAGGCCCAGGGTGGCAGACCCCCATGACCCCCTCCCCCCCCCGCCCCTCGCCAGCCTGACGCGCGGACCCCAGCTTGACAAAGACCATTTGACTCTCGGGTAATTGGGTTGTTGGGCAGTGACTGACGTCATGGCAGGGGCGGGGGGGGGGGGGGGGACTGACTGACTGACTGACTGATTGACTGACTGATTGATTGATTGACTGACTGATTGATTGACTGATTGCCTATGAAGTGCGAGGGTTGAGGGGGAGGATAGAGCGGTGGGGTGGAACGGATTGTGGGGAGGGGGGAGGAGAGAGATTGTGAGGGTCTTTGATGGTAAGGAAAAAGGGGGAGGGGGAGGAGGGGGTGGAGTTGGGTGGGGGGGAGGAGGAGGTGGAATTGGGTAGGGGGAGGAGGAGGTGGAGTTGGGTGGAGGGGGAGGAGGAGATGGAGTTGGGTAGGGGAGGAGGAGGTGGAGTTGGGTGGAGGGGGAGGAAGAGATGGAGTTGGGTGGAGCGGGAGGAGGAGGTGGAGTTGGGTGGAGGGGGAGGAGAAGGAGGTGGAGTTGGGTGGAGCGGGAGGAGGAGGTGGAGTTGGGTGGAGGGGGAGGAGAAGGAGGTGGAGTTGGGTGGGTGGGGGGGGGAAAGAGGGCTTGATGAAAGGGGGGAGGGGGGGTGGTGTTGTTTATCCTGGCCATAATGTGTTGGAGAGAGAGAGAGAGAGAGAGAGAGAGAGAGAGAGAGAGAGAGAGAGAGAGAGAGAGAGAGAGAGAGAGAGAGAGAGAGAAAATGGGATACGAGAGGAGGGGGGAAAAAGACGCAAAACTGAAACGAAAAAGAAAACGAGTGAAGAAGGAAAAGAGAATGAAAGAAACTTCTTTCTTTCTAGTGATTTACATCAGGAATCTATTTTTTCTTTTTTCTTTTTTTTCTATCCTTTTTGAATCAGCATCTTTGTCCCAGCCAGGTCAGCCTATAACTCCTAGCCGAGTTATAGGCATCCTAGCCATAATTCCCAGCCCAGATTACACAGAGAGATCGTGAGCCATAGACGACCTCTATGATAATTATTATCATCATCCTATAATTCCCAGGTTGAGTTATAGGGATCTTAGCAGTCAAAATGTCTCAGGTCATGTTCTGAACTTAGGGTAAGGTCTGAACTTAGGGCAAGGTCTGAACTTAAGGGCCAAGTCTCCAACTTAACAAAATTAAACTAAATCTTTAAAACTGCAAATTTAGAATCTTACAGAAATATATATATATATTTTTTGAGATGATACATGAACTGGGTAATTATTTCTGAAATAAATTCTCTTCAGTAATGTCCATGACCAATAAACCAATTACTTATAAGTTATCATTTATCAGAGGTTGATAAATTGAGTTGTATTTAATATGAGAAATTATTTACCAATCGAATTTTGGCCATGACCCTTCATTATCATATTTTACCCATCAGATATTACCAGCCGCCATGTCTCCCCTTGTTACCCATCATTTACCCATCAGACATGACCATCTCTCCCTCACAACCATTATCACCCCATTACTGATTATCCTGTACACTCTACCACCCCATTATCATTAGCCAATTACCCTTACTTACTGTACTATCATTTTACCATCAGATACCATCCACTTTAAACTTGCACTATGTACTTATTAGCGCCTTATCAGCAGCCATTTTTATCTAGCCTTATCTGGGGCCTAACCCTCGCCTTATCTCTTAGGATGACGTCATGGTTTAGTTCCCCAGCTGCGCACCTCCGTCTGCGCATTACATCACAGTGTCAACAATGGTGTTACCAGCACTACCACTTTTTTTTTTTTTTAATTTCTTTCATTATCTTTCTAGGTTAAGAAGTTACAATAATGATGAAAATCATGATGAACAATGTTTTGTAATGACAGGTGAGCCCATGAGTGATTTTCGCTGGTTAGAAATATTGGAAAATATTTATAATAATGTAAAAAAACAAATCTACTTTCGATATTTGATTAAATCCACTTTCAATTTTGCTTTAATCAAATATCGAAAGTAGATTTTTTTTCTTTATGAAAGTTAAGAAAGGCCAGAGAAGGAGAGATAACCACGTGCACACAAAATAAGACAGATAGATAGATAAGACCAGATATAATAACACCAAAACGAGAATAAGAACCGGAATGAATAAGATAAGTGGGAATAGAAATAAGTGGGAATAATACTCGACTAGGCAAACCTTTACTTTCCCGCCATTAAATCTTGTGTGAATAATAATTGATTCAGTGATAACAGAGGCAGCCAAGGGTGTCTTCAGGGATCCCCAGAGAACGAGATACGTCTCTCCCTGAGGGAACCCAACCCTTGATTACCATCTCAAAGACACCAACACGGACACTCGACCCCGGTTAAAGGAGACTTATACAAATGAGAAATGTCTTTTGTGTGTTTAAGTACTCGTTAAGTAAGGATTATACGATGGAAGTGTGTGTGTGTGTGTGTGTGTGTGTGTGTGGGTGAGAGGGTGGTCAAGGTCGTGGCTTTAAGTGGGGGCGAGGGTTTGTAAAGTGTGGTTAGTAATTATAAGTATGCATAAGAGTGTATGGGTAAAGTATAGTCATTTGGGTTAATGGGATGATGGCTGCAAGTGAATGAGATTTTGTAAGTGTAGTAGTGGTTATAAGTATAACCACTACTGTTAAGTAGTATTCTTAAGTACTACTCTTAAGTATAGCTGTGGAAGTCTGTGAATATGATGATGGCTATGTACGCATGGGCATCCTCCTATACAATTGCGTCAATCCTTCTATACAATTGCGTCAGTCCTTCTATACAATTGCGTCAGTCCTTCTATACAATTGCGTCAGTCCTTCTATACAGTTGCGTCAGTCCTTCTATACAATTGCGTCAATCTTTCTATACAATTGCGTCAATCCTTTTATACAATTACGTCAGTACTTCTATACAATCGCGTCAATCCTTCTCTACAATTGCGCCAATCCCTCTATATAGTTGCGTCAATCTAGATGGAACATAGCTACTATAATTTCCGTCTATATGAGAGAGCGAATATAGCTTTCTATAAGTGAGTGTTATTATCTTTAGTAGTAGCCATATGTGCGTGAGAGATAGCATCTATAGCAATGGCTATCCGACCGTTACGGAAGGTCGTTATAGAAGTAGATATATATATACGAAAGATATAGTAACTATAGCGATAGATTTTTGAACATAGGAGATAGTTATTATAGCATTATCTATCCGTCTGTTAATTAAGTATAGCATTTGCTATCACGCTGGCTGTCTCTATATAAAGCAGATCGTAAATATTGCATTGTCTATCTACTTGCGTAATTCTGTAAGTTTGATTCTGTAAATAAGATTCTTGTAAAAAAAACAATGTATATATTTTACGTTCTTGCTAATGATTTTCAACTTCAGTAAATAAATTATCATTTTACTCCGGAGTTTGACTTTACACGGAATAATATGACAATTAATTATGTTAAGTTGTTCGATAAATAATGTTATATTTATCACTTCAATTATATGTTTAAATGAAGACTCTACCATGGTAATATTTATCGAAGCATTTTAATGACAATACGGTCCCCCATTAATCTTTAATTACCAATTAACTTATGTAAAAAAAAAATATGTATCATCTCGTTATGTTTCGGTTCAAAGAAAAATGAGATGTAGTTAAGAGCAGTTGGAAATAGAAAATGGTTTGTCGATTATAATTCACTGGTACGGTCGTTTATATATATATATATATATATATATATATATATATATATATATATATATATATATATATATATATATATATATATATATAAATCCCTGGGGATTGGGGAGAAAGAATACTTCCCACGTATTCCCTGCGTGTCGTAGAAGGCGACTAAAAGGGGAGGGAGCGGGGGGCTGGAAATCCTCCCCTCTCGTTTTTTTTTTTTTTTTTTTTTTTTTTTTTTTCCCAAAAGAAGGAACAGAGAACGAGGCCAGGTGATGATATTCCCTCAGAGGCCCAGTCCTCTGTTCTTAACGCTACCTTGCTAACGTGGGAAATAGCGAATAGTATGAAAGAAAGAAATATATATATATATATTTATATATATATATATATATATATATATATATATATATATATATATATATATATATATATATATATATATATATATATGTGTGTGTGTGTGTGTGTGTGTGTGTGTGTTGGCCCTTTTTCCATGTGTTGAAATTATCTTTATTATTCATCTAATCATTTATTGATTATTGATAATCATAAAAATCTGATAGTCTATGTTACATTATGAAGCCTCTGTCCATGTAGGACAAATATCATTTACTTCTATGTACATAGAAAGTAAAACAATAATTTATCGAAAATAAAGATAAAGCGAAAAATCATTTAAAATAAAGATGATAAAGAGAAAATAAAGATAATAAAGAGAAAATATAGATGATAAAGAGGAAATAAAGATAAAGATGAAATAAAGATAATTAAGAGAAAATGAAGATGATAAAGAAAAGATAAAGATAGAGAACATCATCGAATATTAATATAACAATAATGGGATAACGAACACAGAGCAAACTTCAAACTGTTCTATTCTTTATTTCAGAATTTATTGGATGATTTTCTTTTTTCTCCCCTCCTCTTGGTCATAAAGTAGATATTAACTGAGCCATTGTGAGATATGTGAGTCTCTTGGGAGACGTGTGACCTGGGCCAGATGTGTGGTGTGATGTATATGTCCCATATCTCTCTCTCTCTCTCTCTCTCTCTCTCTCTCTCTCTCTCTCTCTCTCTCTCTCTCTCTCTCTCTCTCTCTCTCTCTCTCTCTCTCTCATCTCGCCGGTGGCATTACTCTATCCTTCTCGTCTCTCTGGTAGCATTACTCTAGCCTTCTCATCCCACTTACAATAAACAAAGGTTGCTAATATTTAAGGATCTACATAGCTATAAACTCCTATAATTCTATTATCTCAGTTATATATATATATATATATATATATATATATATATATATATATATATATATATATATGTATATATATATATATATACACACACACACACACACACACACACACACACGGGAGGTTTATTGACCGTAAGCATCGTAAGTTACTTTCTGATGTAGATTCCGAATATATGTAGTTGCTTTCGTACGTGGGATAAGATGAGTTTTAAGACTATGTGGTTAAGAGTCACTGAGAGAGAGAGAGAGAGAGAGAGAGAGAGAGAGAGAGAGAGAGAGAGAGAGAGAGAGAGAGAGAGAGAGAGAGGGATTTTTCTCTCCTCATGCCACTGTGGAAACAGAAATGTCTGTTGAACCGTTTCATCTCGTCTGGCCCGTGGGTAACAGAACCATCTGTTGAACAGTTCAGTCTTGTCTGAACTTAACCAGTGAGTAACAGAACCATCTGTTGAACAGTTCAGTCTTTTCTGAACTTAACCAGTGAGTAACAGAACCATCTGTTGAACAGTTCAGTCTTGTCTGACCCAAAGCAGTGGGTAACAGAACCATCTGTTGAACAATTTGACGTGTCTCCTTTACTTAACATCCTTCTGTTCTACACACACACACACACACACACACACACACCAGCCTAAATCAGTTACCCACTAATGGACCAAGCCCGAGGGGGAGGATGAACGGCTGGGATTGCGTGTGGGCCGACTGCCGCGCCCAGGATTCGAACCCAGGGAGGGGTGCCCTATGAGTGAACCACGTCGGTATATTCAGGTTGTGACACCTCACCGTTATCAAGCCTCTAGCGCAGCAGACAAACAGACACCAGCCAACAGACAACAGACACCATCCAACAGACAACAGAAGTAACCAACAGACAACAGACACCAGACAACAGACAAAAGAAGTAGCCAACAGACACCATCCAACAGACAACAGAAGTAGCCAACAGACAACAGACACCATCCAACAGACAACAGAAGTAACCAACAGACAACAGACACCAGACAACAGACACCAGCCAACAGACAACAGAAGTAGCCAACAGACAACAGACACCAGCCAACAGACAACAGAAGTAGCCAACAGACAGAGAAATGCGTGAATGCCTTTCCCATACCATTTCGTCCTACTGAAGGGAATTCAACATAGACATGGAATTCCAGCATTATTCCTAATTGATGATGATGATAATTAAATTATTCCCTCATAATCATTCATGGTTAATGAAGACTTTAAATAAGACCGAGAATGGCATAAAAAGACATTAAGATATGTAAATCAGCCCTTCTCCATCGCTGTAAATAAATGTAAACATTATGTAGATAGACTTTTTGCCCTCGATAGTGAGAGATTGTAAATCAATTGATAAATGAACCTTTTTTTTTTTTTACCTATCACAAGTGGTAAATGTATATGTAAATGAACTCCTCTGTATCAACAGTAAGAAATGTATATGATATCTATATCTATATCTATCTATCTATCTATCTATCTATCTATCTATCTATCTATCTATCTATCTATATATATATATATATATATATATATATATATATATATATATATATATATATATATATATATATATATACCGAGTTTCCAGCACCGGGGAGATATGCAAATGAGAAGGAAGCTTTGGTGAACTAGGAGGGGAAGGATTGGTATTGCAATACCATAAAGTATTCGATTCCAATCTCTTGAAAACCTGACATTCTCAACATGCCGTGACCCAGCTAGAACAAAGGAGAAATATATACCAACTTGGATATATATATATATATATATATATATATATATATATATATATATATATATATATATATATATTCCTATGAGTCCACTGGGAAAATGAAACATGATAAGTTCCCAAGTGCACTTTCGTGCAATAATCACATCATCAGGGGAGACACAAGAGAGAGAAATATAACAGTCAGTTCATATACAACGAAGAGACGTAGCTAGGACGCCATTAGGTAAACAAGCGACTTGTTTACCAAATGGCGTCTTTATAGCCGGGTAACTGTTATAACGAAGTAGCCGGTATAAGCGCACGAAACATAATATACTCATTCGTGACCAAACCTTTCGTGATCTACCCTACGCCAATTACCTAGCCCATCATTATATCAAGGCCTTAGCTATATAGCAAACTTGACCTTGCTCTATCTATACATCTCTTATAGACACGCAGGCCATATCGTACACATATCTCTACCGTTAACGATCATTATAGCAATCATGGTAATTCCCAGGTAATGTTGGGTTGCAACGAAGGTGATAAATTATCTGGGGGGGGGGGGTTTGGCTAATAGATAGGGCATTAAAGGGGTAATTATAGAAGAGACGATGAAGGTGGTGATATATATATATGTATATATATACATATATATATATATATATATATATATATATATATATATATATATATATATATATATATATATATACATATATATGTATATATATACATATGTATATTAAAGACTTAATTGAATACGGAGATGAGTTAATTATGTGTGTGTGGTGTATGTAAGGTGTATGTTGCTGCATGATAAGGGTGTGCTGTATGTTGTATGGTGGATGTGTATTGCTTGCTGTATGTGTATTGTATGTTGTATGTTGAGCATGTGCTTACGTCGGGTGTATGTTGTATGGTGGGTGTGTATTGTATCCTTGGAGGATGTTGTATTTTTCGATGTATGTATGTCTTATTTTTTGTGTCTGTTCGTCATCATCATCATCTTCGTCATCTTCGTCATCATCATCATCTTCGTTATCTTCGTCATCTTCGTCATCTTCAACTTCATCAACATCATCATCATCTTCGTCATCATCATCTTCATCATCTTCGTCATCATCATCATCATCTTCATCTTCGTCATCTTCGTCATCATCTTCGTCATCATCATCTTCATCATCTTCATCTTCGTTATCTTCGTCATCTTCATCATCATCTTCATCATCTTCGTCATCATCTTCATCTTCGTTATATTCGTCATCTTCGTCATCTTCATCTTCATCATCATCATCTTCGTCATCATCTTCATCTTCGTTATATTCATCTTCGTCATCTTCATCTTCATCATCATCATCTTCGTCATCATCTTCATCTTCGTTATATTCGTCATCTTCGTCATCTTCAACATCATCATCATCATCATCTTCGTCGTCATCGTCATCTTCATCACCTTCGTCATTTTCGTCATCTTCGTCATCTTCATCTTCTTCATCTTCGTCATCGTCATCGTCATCATTTTCATCATCTTCGCCATCGTCATCTTCATGATTTTCATCATCTTCGTCATCTTCATTATCATCGTCATCATCTTCATCATCATTGTCATCTTCACTCACATCGCTTCTTTAATACAGCCTCAACATCTTCACCGACTAACATTTTCCACCATGTTCTCACCTTCGCTACCAACCCCTCACCTTCAGGGCAGTCGTCAGTCGTCTACCTGCAAGGGCGTGCGTGGCCGGCGGAGAAGCGCCCCTGGCGAGACGTCATGGGATGCCGCAGGGGAATGTGGAAAACACCCCCCCTGGGTTGCGTGAGAGTTCATGACGCCCCGTTCGAAACGGCTCGGTCGTTCGCTGCTTTGTTTACATACGTCGGGGTGGGGTGGTGGATGCCATATATATCCATCTAGAGTTAATCCAAATCGATCAATCAAGTGATCATATATGAGCAACGCACTTATTACGATTTACTGATAAGTTTCGTAAAGTTACACTCATAAATGGAGTAATAATTAGTGATTTATTCAAACGGTTCATTGACAGGCGGTTCGGTACTTCATACCAGCGATTCGAAGCTTCGGATCCCAAACACACTACCCTCCCTCCTCTCTCTCTTGCACAATAGCGTAGTTGACTCAGTGTTTCGAAGCTTCGACCCCCCGCACTCATGTAGAACAACAACACAGTGGGTTCAGTCCTTCCTCGAGTGTGGTGTGGGCAAGACACGAACTGTTTACATGGGATTTGACGATGACAAACCCACGAAAGTTTGGCAGACGAACGACAGTGACGCTGACATGGTTGTATGTATTACCGACTCCGGGAGGTGTAAACTGCGTCGGGTTGAAAATGGCGTGTGGGTGTTCAGTGAAAACGGATCAAACTGGGCTGTGTGTTGGGGGG
>NC_092250.1:16969116-16979116 GCF_036320965.1 Panulirus ornatus
TTGACACACGTCCAAAGTAAGAGGGAGGTTAACATGTTCGGTACGAGAAAGAGAACGGGTGTTGTGGGGGGATGACGTGAGGGGAGAGGAGGAGAGCATGTGTTGTGGGGTGGTCACTCTCAGAGGCATTCAGAGGCCGTGGCTGAAGCATGATCATTATTCGTTCTAGATTCACTTCGAGGTTGACCTTTGACCTCCTCCCCCCAAAGACATTGGGTTAATCTGGTCTCCACTGTACCTCGCTTGTTACGAGCGGTGTAGATCGCCCGGCTGATTAGGATTCTACACCTCTGGCTAATTGGTGGTTTCCGGGTCATATGACGAGGCTCTCACACTTGAGTAATTAGGGAGGAGGGGTGGTGTGTCGCTAATCACTGGTTGATTAGGTATTGCTAATCACTGGTTGATTAGTGGTTGGGAATATTGTCATTAGGTTTCTGTCTTACTCCAGGGGTAAATAGCAGGTGTCAAATTAATCACCCCCCACCCCTAATACCTCCCTTGATTAATCGTTCCCGTAATAGCGGTCAATTAGCGGTAATCGCTTAACTGTTACCCACTATCTCCAATTTGGAGGAGACATGGAGATTAGAAATTATTGTGAACGATAGTTGTTATTTCTATATATAGGATCGTTTCTTAAGAGGATTATCCACCTGATTACAGTAGTGGGTTATCGTGATTACAAGGGGCTCAGGTGTGATTACAAGTGTTCAGGTGTGATTACAAGTGTTCAGGTGTGATTACAAGTGGTCGATGTGATTACATGTGGTCAGGTGTGATTACATATGGTCAGGTGTGATTACAAGTGGTCAGATGTGATTACAAGTGATCAGATGTGATTACATGTGGTCAGGTGTGATTACATGTGGTCAGGTGTCATTACATGTGGTCAGGTGTGATTACATGTGGTCAGGTGTGATTACATGTGATCAGGTGTGATTACAAGTGATCAGATGTGATTATAATTGCAACTGTATTCGTCACACAGGTTATACAATGCACAAAATTCCTGCCGTAGATACAATAGTCTCATACAATACCTTACAGATAGGATACAGTAAGCAGAATACAATACATGTGAGTGTAAAGACTTAATAAAACCCCATACAGAAAATACAGTCGTTGAATACAGTACACAACTTGATATGCAACTTAAAGAGTCAAGTTCATTAGAGACTTGGAATTACCCTAACTTGATGAGATGACCTCACAAAGTTACTTATAAGCCACATGAATCAACTTTTCCCAACTTATAAGACATAATAAAAAGCCTTATTGGAAATTATGAGGGTAAGTAAATGATATATATATATATATATATATATATATATATATATATATATATATATATATATATATATATATATATATATATGTGTGTGTGTGTGTGTGTGTGTGTGTGTGTGTGTGTGTGTTACATATTTACTGAAACCCTCTGAAACATCACTTTGTGCCTGTAAGTGTCGTTACAAATTCACTAGAGGTGTATGTACATATACACACCAGAGGAAATACACACACACACACACACACACACACACACACACACACACACACATACACACATACACACACATACACACACACACACACACACACACACATACATATATGTATGTTCAAAGTGCCCCGTCAGGCGGAAACCTGACTACGAGGTTAGGATGGAAGAGGAATTAGATGGAAGAGGAATTAGATGCAAGGGGAATTAGATGCAAGGGGAATTAGATAGAAGAGGAATTAGATGGAAAGGGAATTAGATGGAAGAGGAATGAGATAGAAGAGGAATTAGATGCAAGGGGAATTAGATGCAAGGGGAATTAGATAGAAGAGGAATTAGATGGAAAGGGAATTAGATGGAAGAGGAATGAGATAGAAGTGGAATTAGATGCAAGGGGAATTAGATGCAAGGGGAATTAGATAGGAATTAGATGCAAGGGGAATTAGATGCAAGGGGAATTAGATAGAAGAGGAATTAGATGGAAAGGGAATTAGATGGAAGAGGAATTAGATGGAAGGGGAATTAGATGAAGAGGAATTAGATGGAAGGGGAATTAGATGGAAGAGGAATTAGATGGAAGAGGAATTAGTTGTAAGAGGAATTAGATGGGAGAGGAATTAGTTGGGTTAAGGTTGGAATCTTAGACCAGTTGTAAGGCTAATGGCTCTGTAATAATAATACTCGTTGAAGGAAATAATGCTGAAGTTAGAATTGATTTGATAGAAAGGATGGTAGGGATTGTCGACATGGCAGGAGAAACTGTGGAACGGGAGATAGAATAGGTAGAAAGGAGGGTTAGAGTGAGAGAAAACGGAGTGGATTAGGGGAATATGTAAGGGAAAGGGAATAAGACAGAAAGGGAAAGATGAAATATGTAGGTAGGCAGAAGATGGAACAGGAAAACAATGAGGATGGAATGGAACTAAAGAATGTTTGATCAAGAGGTTTCACCTCGATGGAAAGGGGAAATGTGACTGAAAATGTGGTAGAACAAGTTAGGTAAAGAGAACGGAAAAGGTGGAATAGATATGGGTAGCAGCTGATGTGAAATAGATTCGACGGAGTCCTGAGCGAGTGGAACAGAAAAAACGGAACAGATGCAAGTATGGCGGACGGAAAATGGAAAGGACCACAAAACTCGCGGGACAGAAGACGGAACAGAGACAAGAGAGCACAGAGCGAGTGGAACAGAAGATGTGATGGGAGGCACAGACCACAGAACCCCATGGAACAGAAGGCTAAAGAAATATAAAGGAAAAGGCGGGACTTTGGTACGATGAAGATGAAGAGGAAGAATTTAAGAAGAAGACGAAGACGAAGACGAATGGAGGAAGAAGAAGAATTTAAGAAGAAGAGAATGGAAGAGGAAGTAGAAGAAAAAGAAGAGGAGGAAGAAGAAGAAGAAGAAGACGAATTTAAGAAGAAGGAGACGAATTTAAAAAGAAAAAAAAAATTCAGAAGAATTTAAGAAGAAGAGAATGGAAGAAGAAGAAGAAGAAGAAGAAGAGGAAGACGAATTTAAGAAGAAGACGAATTTAAGAAGAAGAGAATGGAGGAAGAAGTGGAAGAAGAAGAAGAAGAAGAAGGAGACGAATTTAAGAAGAAAAAGAAGAAAAAGAAATATTGAATAAAAAAGGGGTGGTGGTGTGGGATGAGGTTGGGTGTGTGTGTGTGTGTGTGTGTGTGTGTGAGAGAGAGAGAGTTAGCAGCACAAGAGAGAAGGTGTTCAGATGAGAAGGGGCTGGGTCTGCGTCAGTCATGCTTGAGGGGGCCCCCCAGCCCCAGCCCCGTCCGTCGTCACCTTAATCGTCACGCTTTACATCAAAGCTTGAGCTGGGGGGGGGGTAAGGGGGGGGGAGAGGAGGAGGTGACATTGTCCCCAGACTCTCGAGGACCTCCTCTACGTGGGGGGGCGCGGGGGGAGGTGGAGGAGGAGAGGACCTGACAAGGGCGCTTGTGACTATGAGTCCAGGACGAGAGGCTGCTTCGAGGGCGAGCCTCTCTCTCTCTCTCTCTCTCTCTCTCTCTCTCTCTCTCTCTCTCTCTGTCGTGTTATAGCTCCTACCAGAGGCGTTAGAGAGAGAGAGAGAGAGAGAGAGAGAGAGAGAGAGAGAGAGAGAGAGAGAGAGATTGCACTGCAGTTAGTATTCATTTCTGAGAATGAAGTAATGGTATGAAACTCCATTAATATTTCAAATAGTATTACCCATTTAAAGCTCCAACCACCAGTAATGGTATCAACACCATTAATACTTCAAATGTAATTACCCATTTAAGAGCACTCATCACCAGTAATGGTATTAGCACCATTAATATTCCAAAAGTAATTACAGTTAACCATTGCATACATTACCTGAACTGCCATTAGTCATGCCACAACCATGAAGGACCATTAAACCATTAGTACTGTTATCAAGTGACAGGAATTACTTTATCAGCTCATCTCAAACGTTTTTTGTGAAATTTGATGATAAGAATGATATGTGTGTGTGTGTGTGTGTGTGTGTGTGTGTGTGTGTCTGTGTGTGTGTATGTGTGTGTAGGGGGGCCCCATCTACAAATACCCCCCCCCCCTCTCTGACAATGCACAAGAGAAATTACTGGGGGGAGGGGGGGGACATTATATGATAATTTCGGGTGTATAGATTTGATAATAATTTTTTTAGGGGGGGAGGGGGTTGAGGGGGGTGGAGGGGGAAGAGGAGGAAAAAGAAAACGAGGCAGAAAATTATATTTTTTTTTTGGCCAATTGTATTTACCACAGCCAGTGTTTTTTTGGGCAATGTTAAGAGATAAGTGAAATTACATGATGATGTGCTTCGCTGATATGAGCTGGCTCTCTCTCTCTCTCTCTCTCTCTCTCTCTCTCTCTCTCTCTCTCTCTCTCTCTCTCTCTCTCTCCGTCCGTCTCTCTGCCCCACAGCTACGTTTTCTGTGTGTCGTCTGAAGAAGTACGTGAAGGAAGAAGGTAAGAGAATATTCCTGAGTATTTTAGTTAGATACATCAGAATATTGAAAAGATATTTTCCTTGATGTTTTAGAATGATATTTATTAGCTTTGTTAGGGAATATCCGTGTGTATGATGAGAGAATATTCTGCAATATCGTAAGTGGATACTCAGAGATATAATGCAATATCCACAATATCATGTAAGAATATCCAGGAATACTGGAAAATGGTATTTTGAGAGAATATTGTGATAAATCGCATGAGAATATTCTGAAATTGTTGATGTTGTAAACAGGAATATTAAGATAAAATCTAATAATAACCTTAAACATGTATCCTGGAATATTGCGGGAATATCCGGAGGCAATTGCTCAAGAGCATCTAGGAATATCTTGAGAGAGGATATCAGAGAATATCTATACAGAGCATCCGTGAATATCGTGAGGTAAGAATATCCCCAGCTATTACTAGTACACTATGTTCAAGGAATCGAACCCCGGGTTATGAAGTATGACTTCAGGCCCCCCCCCTGAATATCCAAATATCGTTCTACCATCTGGAGATGGTTTTAAGAGGGTGAGGGATTGGATGGGGGGGGGGGGTAGGGAGGGGGGATGGGGTTACTTGGCCACTTCTTCCTTTGCCCCCTGATTGGCTTCTGATGGCCTCTGAGTGGATTCTGATGGCCTCTGTGCAGCCTCTCTGATTTGCAGGTCTGGGCGGATGGTCCGGATGGCAGACGACGAGTCACAGGTCAGACCTGGGCAATCAGACGTCCAAGGAAGGGAAAGTGATAGCCACTGATACCCGAAAGTAAAATGAATTTCAATTCTTGTATTTTGATTTCTAAAAGAGGACAGAGGAGAAGGAGTCACGCGGGGAGTGCTCATCCTCCTCGAAGGCTCAGATTAGGGGTGTCTAAATGTGTGTGGATGTAACCAAGATGAGGAAAAAGGAGAGATAGGTAGTATGTTTGAGGAAAGGAACCTGGATGTTTTGGCTCTGAGTGAAACGAAGCTGAAGGGTAAAGGGGAAGAGTGGTTTGGAAAAGTCTTGGGAGTAAAGTCAGGGGTTGGTGAGAGGACGGAAACTAAGGAAGGAGTAGCACCATTCCTAAAGCAGGAGTTGTGGGAGTGTGTGATATAGTGTAAGGAAGTAAGTTAGTTCATTATTGATGTGGGTAAAACTGAAAGTGGATGAAGAGAGATCAAATCCGGCAAGGCGGCGGGTTTGGACGGCGTTGCAGTTGAATCTATTAAGAAAAGGAGTGTCTTTGTTGTTAATTGGTTGGTAAGATATTCAGTATATGTATGGATTATAGTGAAGTGCCTGAGGATTGGCGAAATGCATTCATAGTGCCATTGCACAAAGGCAAAGGGAATAAAGGTGAGTGGTTTAAACTACAGAGACACAAGTTTGTTGGGTATTCCTGGAAAATTGTATGGGAGGGTATTGACTGAGAGGGTAAATGCATGTACAGAGCATCAGATTGGGGAAGAGCAGTGTGGTTTCAGAAGTGGTAGAGGATGTGTGGATCAGGTGTTTGCTTTGAAAAATGTGTGTGAGAAATACTTAGAGAAATAGATGGATTTGTAAGTGGCATTCATGGATCTGGAGAAGGCATATGATAGGGTTGATAGAGATGCTCTGTGGAAGGTATTAAGAGTATATGGTGTGGGAGGTAAGCTGCTAGAAGCAGTGAATTTTTTTTTTTTTATCAAGGATGTAAGGCATGTGTACGAGTAGGAAGGGAGGAGAGTGATTGGCTCCCAGTAAAGGTCGTGTGCGCCAGGGGTGTGTGATGTCCCTGTGGTTGTTTAATTTGTTTGTGGATGAGGTGGGTAGGGAGGTAAATGCAAGACTTTTGTAGAGGGGCGAGTATGCTGTTCTTTCCTGACCTCTATGATATATCCCAACCTATTTTTCCCCAATTGACAAATCGTCAACCCTGATCACTCTTCCTATACCCTATTTCCTTTCACATTCCTTATGTGTCTCCTATTCCACCATATATTCATCCTACCCATTTTTGCTCCTGATCACCCATTCCTGTTCTGTGTTTTTTTTTTAACAAGTCTGTTTTCCTTCCCCAATTTCAGACCCATTTCTCTCTCCACCAATTTCCTCCTTACCAGACACTTTTCCCTGTGTCTTTCTGTCTAGCTTTCCCTTCCCCTCCTTTCCCCCTCCCCTTTACCCCCTCCTCCCCTTCTTTTCTCTAACACATTTTGCACATTCTCTCTCTCTCTCTCTCTCTCTCTCTCTCTCTCTCTCTCTCTCTCTCTCTCTCTCTCTCTCTCTCGAATCCCATGCCATTAATCACCCTCCTCTCTCTCTCCCTCACTCCCTCTTGACCTCGGTCAGACAAAAGGGAGGGGTAAGAGAGGGGAAGGGGAGAGGGAAGGGGGGGAATGGAAATTCTCGCTTCGTCATGCACGGCATCTCTTATATCCTTGGGGGGGGGGGGGGGGCCTGCCTCCTCCTCCGGAGCCAATATCATCACCCCTCTCCCCTCCCCTCTCTCCCCTCTCTCCCCTCTCCCCCAGTGAGGGAGGCACTCACGAGAGATATGGGGTCAAGTGCCAGTCACGGGTGGTGGTGATGACCCCTGTGTGGCCCCGCTGTGCCATGCTGGGGCCACACACACACACACACACACACACACACACACACACACATACACACATACACACACACACACATACACACACACACACACACACACACACACACACACATACACACATACACACACACACACACACACACACACACACGCACACACAGTTCCATGGTGTAGCGTTGCTGACCATGATTCGCTCTCGGGCCCGATCGGATTTTCATCCTACGCGTGGTGAATCATAGGCCCACAGACAGCCCTGGTGTTCATCCTCCCCCACACCCCCCTCTCTCTCTCTCTCTCTCTCTCGGGGCAAAGAAAGCTAGACAACTGGCACAGAAAGCTAGCCAGCTGGCACAGAAAGCTTGACAGCTAACAGGGAAAGCTAAAATGTACAAGTGGGGGAAAAAGATAAGGATAGAAAAATATATATAAATATATATTTAGGTCTGGGTAATGAGATATAATTAAGGTCGTTAATGACAAATGGTTGGGGGTGGGGAAGAAGATGCTATGCAACCCATGGCCCTGTGCAGGTAAAGGTGAATATTGACGGATCTCACACACGCTCAAGACGATCGCCAGACTTTGTGACACACGAGTGTATGATAAGCAGAATTAACCCTTCTAGACAAAGGCTCTTATTGACGCCAGCAAGAGTAATTAGCGTCGGAACTGATTAATTAATTAATTGCAAAGCCTGGGTTCCCCCCCCCCCCACACTCCAGCTCCTCCTACCCCTCTCCCCCCCCTCCTTTTGGGGGGGGGGGGCCCTCTGCGTGTATCAGCTGATTGGTTCTCGTCTGTGCTATCACGAAGTGAGGTCATCTGGTGGGGGGGTCACGTGTGAGAGATATCATCGCGGGGGTCATCTCAGGTCATTCCGGGGTCGTGCGAGGTCAGTTTGGGTCAGGTGGAGTCACCGCGGGGTCATGTAAGGTCAATCGGAGCTATGTGGGTCATCCTGGGGTCACATGTGGGGGTCACCTTGTGTTATGTCAGGTCATTCTGGGGTCATTTACGGGTCATCTTGAGTCATGCGATGTCATCTTAGGGTCAGCTGAGGTCATATTGAACCATGTGAGGTCATTCTAGATCACGTGAGGTTATTCTAGGTCATGTGCGATCAGGTCGTGGGTCATGTGAAGTTATCCTGTATCACGTGAGACCAATTCAGCTCATGAGAGGTCATCATAGGTCATGAGAGGTCATCTTAGGTCATGTGGAGTGTCTTTAGGTCATGTAAGATCGTCCTGGGTCATAATGAGGTTATCCCGGGTCATAAGAGGTCATTTTGAACGATTTAAGGTCATCCAGGTTCATGTAAGGTTATATATATAAGGTCATCTTAGGTCATCATGTGTCATCATTTTGGATCATATGAAGTTACTTTTGGGGTCACCCAGGGGTCACGGTGGGGTCACATGACGTCACGTTAGCTCTAGATTAGACTGAAGTAAGTCCTGACGCAGGCAGGCTAGACTGTAGTGTGGTAGACGCAAGTCCTGACGCAGGCAGGCTAAACTGTAGTGTGGTAGACGCAAGTCCTGACGCAAGCCAGACTGTAGTATGGTAGACGCAAGTCTTGACGCAAGCCAGACTGTAGAGCGTGGTAGACGCAAGTCCTGACGCAAGCTAGACTGTAGAGTGTGGTAGACGCAAGTCCTGACGCAAGCCAGACTGTAGAGTGTGGTAGACGCAAGTCTTGACGCAAGCCAGACTGTAGAGTGTGGTAGATAGACGCGTGATCGTCACCCCATAGCGACGAGGGACGACGTAAGTGACCACGACAGACGTAACGTATGTGACGCAAGACTTGGCTGTCCTCGCCCAGGGACGCAAGGAAGACGAGACGAAAGAATCAAAAAAAAAAAAAGGAAAAAAATATATAAAGAAAGTATTCCACAGGTCAGAAAACTGGGAACTTTGTTGAATATGAATAAATATGAAATTCCTGGAAAGAGACGAAGGAGGAAAAAATAAAAAATGTAATTAATTAATTTCGAAGATAAAAGAATATGAAATAATGCCACATGTGAGGAAATGCACGTTTATATACACGTCTAAGATCTTAATGAGTCGTCATGTCGTATGTGTGAGACAAGACGAAATGACAGATTTATTCGCATATAAGCGAAGAGACTTATATGTAATATATATATATATATATATATATATATATATATATATATATATATATATATATATGTATATATATATATATAGCTGAAGATGAATATCCTTGGTGGGTTGTAACATAGACCGTGGTGGTGGGGGGAGCAGTGTGGTTTCAGAAGTGATACAAAACATGTTGACCAGTTGCCTGCTTCGAAGAATTTGTATGGAAGATGTTTCGGGAAAGGGAAGGGATTTGTATGAGGTATACATATGGATCTGGAGGAAGCGTATGATGGGGTTGATAGAGATGCCTTTGTAGACGCTACGATTGATACAGGTGGATGGAAAGGTTGCTAGATACACTGTAGAGTCTTCATTTGCAAGACTAATGCATGTGTGCGAGTAGGAAGGAAGCAGCATGAGTGGTTATAGGCGATGATGTAATGTTACCGTGGCTGTTTAATCTGTCCATGGACGGAACGGAGTGATTAGAGTAGGAAATGCTGGGGTCATGGAGCGAAGGGCAGGACTTGCATTATGCTTGGGATTGTGGGGATATGCCACGGAGATGAATCAGCTTTTGTTTGCAGATGACGCGGCTCTGGTGGAAGATTCTGGAGAGAAGATGCATAAGCTGATGACAGAGTTTGGAAGAGTATCTATGTGAAAGTGGAAAATTGGAAGTAAATGTGAAGAAATTTAAGATGGGGGTGAGGAGTGATGGTCTGGGTTTAAATGCGGAGGAGCTGGAGGAAGGGGAGTGGTTTAGGTACCTGGGAGTGGAGCTGAATGTCGGTGGAAACTTTGGACT
>NC_092250.1:16981616-16989116 GCF_036320965.1 Panulirus ornatus
CCGCTCCTCTGGACCTTCTCCATCAGCTCTGTGTCCCCATATGAAGCGCGGTGAACAGACCTGAGAACAAATGTTCTTAGGTCTGTTCTCGTGGAGGATGGTGAACAGCTTGTTCACACACACACACACACACACACACGCAGAGGTTTACACACACACACACACACACACACACACACACACACACACAGGTTTACACACACACACACACACACACACACACACACGCAGAGGTTTACACACACACACACACACACACACACACACACACACACACACAGGTTTACACACACCTGGTGACAGATTCAAGTACGATGTGTGTCTGTCTGTCTGTCTCCGTGTGTGTGTGTGTGTGTGTGTGTGTGTGTGTGTCTCAAAAGTTTTTCTTTTCGTCTGGTAAGGCAGTCGGGGGCGTCGTCGTTGCCCCCCCCCCCCCCCACCCCACCCTACCCTCACCTACCTCCCCCCTCCCCCTCTCCTCTCCCTCCTCCCCCCATCAAAGACAAAAAAAAAAAAGGGGGAAAAAGACAGGTCAGAGTTTGAAGAGATTAAACTCTAGGGAAAGGGGGGGTGGGTGGGAAAGTTGAAGAGAGGGAGACTTTGATCAGTTGGGGGAAGGGGAAGGGGGAAGGGGTTGGGGAGAGGAGGGGGTTAGACATCTCGCCCGATGGCCCTTCTGGTGAGAAAGAAACTCTCTCTCTCTCTCTCTCTCTCTCTCTCTCTATATATATATATATATATATATATATATATATATATATATATATATATATATATATATATATATATTCCTATGTGTCCTTGGGGAAAATGAAACTCTAACTGGAGTTAGAGTTAATAACTGAGATGGCATTACTCTAGTCAGTACAATGATCATAGTTTTTAACGTGATTAAACAAGGCATTTGATTCTCGACCCGTTCTTATACTATATTCATGTGGCTTAACTCTAACACACACACACACACACACACACACGCACACACACACACACAACACCGCAAAATTGGTCGTTAAGTGAGGGAAGGCGATGGTTCCTCCAACACATCAGATAAGACCCTACCTCTGTGAGGGCCGTGGTTATCCATGATCGCTCAGGCGTCGCTGATAGACACACCAGCGTAGATAAGCAGATTACACTGAGTGTGACGGTATAGCGAGGCGGGGGGGGGGGGGGGAGACGAATGCAGCATATACACAGTGCATTTTAGTGTGGAGGGAAGGATGCATTAAGTGAAGAGGGAAGGGACGTTAAGTGTAGAGGGAAGGGGTGTTAAGTGTAGAGGGAAAGGGGCATTAGGTGTAGAGGGAAGAGGCTTTTAAGTGTGCAGGGAAAGAGCGTCAAGTGTGGAGGGAAGGACCATTAAGTGTGGAAGGAGCGTTAAGTGTGGAGGAAAGGACCATTAAGTGTGGAGGAAAGGAGCGTCAAGTGTGGAGGGAAGGAAGGAGCCGCAAGTGTGGAGGGAAGGATCATTAAGTGTGGAGGAAAGGACCATTAAGTGTGGAGGGAAGGAAGGAGCGTCAAGTGTGGAGGGAAGGACCATTAAGTGTGGAGGGAAGGAGCGTCAAGTGTGGAGGGAAGGAAGGAGCGTCAAGTGTGGAGGGGAGGACATGCTTACCCTGACGACCTCCACCTCCACCTTGAGGATGGAAGAAGAAGACACGTCCACTCACTCACCTGTCGAGGCTGATGACGCACAGGTTCAGGATGGAGGCCGTGGACATCCACACGTCGACGGCCAGCCACACGGAGCACCACAGCTCCCCGAAGAGCCACGTGTCGAACACCTCGACCGTCACGCTGAAGGGCAAGACGGCCATCCCCAGCAGGAGGTCGGACACGGCCAGCGAGGCGATGAAGAGGTTGGTGACGGTGCGCAGTTTGCTGGAGAGGAAGACGGCCAGGATCACAAGGCAGTTCCCCGCCACCACGAGGGCGTTGATGACGACCAAGACCGTCAGGGAGGCCAGCATGCCCACGTCCGTCCAGTCGACGTGGCCCAGCGGCTGTGAGCAGTTGTCCCAAGTGTCCAGGAGGCTTGCGTTCACCAGCGGCGTCTCCAGGAGGAAGGAGGAGGAGGAGGAGGTAGTAGGGACGGAGGAGGAGGAGGAGGAGGCCATGACAGAGATGGAGGGCATCGGTGCCAACAGACCAGAGGTAGTAGCCACACCTCCGACCAGGCTGTCGCCAGGGGTCGACCACGCCATCTTCAGGTGGTGGTGGTGGGAGGAGGTGATTGTGGTGGTGGTGGTGGTTGGTGGTGGTTGGTGGGAGGTGGTGGTGGTTGGTGGTGGTTGGTGGGAGGTGGTGGTGGGAGGTGGTGGTGGTTGGTGGTGGTTGGTGGGAGGTGGTGGTGGGAGGTGGTGGTGGTTGGTGGGAGGAGGTGGTTGTGGTAGCGAGGTCAACACTGATGGCGTCTCGCGAGGATTCGAACCATCGTTGCCTCCCCCCCTCCCTCTTGGGGGTGTTTCACCACAACACGCACACACACACACACTCTCCTTCTCTCTCTCTTTATCTCTTCCGAGTGAAACCCAAAGTTTCAGCTTGAAGTTTCACGGTGTATCATGAAGTTTCACAGTGCCCGTTCACGTTCCTCAACCATGCTTAGCGAGTGTGTCTCATAGCCCCGTTTTGCTCGTCTCATTTCACTCACCTTCCTTCATTACCACACGCAGGCCACAGTATGAGATCTCATTGTATTCATGAGTCTCTCTCTCTCTCTCTCTCTCTCTCTCTCTCTCTCTCTCTCCACCTTACGACCCGGGTTCGACTTAATGCTGGGGTTCTAATACGCCTTCTCCAGTTCCTCGCTCCTCCACTGGCTATACCAGCGGCTCTCAAGCGCTCCCACTGTGCCTCTCCGCAGTTCCTGTGAACTCAGTGGGCTACACAGGCCTCCCTCCTCCGCGGCCCACCACAGCTCTCTGGCCTGGGTTGTGGTGGGTCTTTCCAAATTGCCGTGGAGGATTGGCGTAGTGGGGAGAAGCAGGAACCCCCCCTCTCCTCCTCTTACACCAACTTGACGTAGGGGTTTGGGGACACCCTACACTTCCTTGACGTGGGTTTACTACCTCTTGCACCTCTTTGACGTGCGCTGTGGGTGGGTGGGGGGCGGCGGCGGGCGCGGGCGGGCGCGCCCCCTATATACCACCTTGACGTGGGTATGTTATCTCTCACACCTGTTTCACGTGGGCTTTGGTGGGACCACCTCGTCCCGGGTTCGCATCCCCAGACCACAGACCAACCCCAGGGCTAGCAAGAGGACCCTGGTTGATGGGGCTGTAATGAGCACACACACACACCCCTTTTATGACGTCCCTACCATACTGATCCACTTCATCAGCTAAAAGCTTGGCGTGTGGTGACTCGTATCATTCCAACCGTTCCCCAGTGGTCAGTGAGGCTCATTCCACTTACCGGACCCTGGGTGAACTAGTTTACCGAGAAACAGACCAACCTGAAGGCGTAGAAGGCATACCTAAACTTAACAGATCCCATGGCTCACTGGGTCTAATGTGCCTTCCTTATTTTGGGTCTAATGTCTTCCTTCTTGGTTTTGTCGTCTATAGTTTTTTCGTCTATATTTTCGCTTCGGCTGATTGTGCTTCGTTTATTCACGTACATGTGTGTGTGTAATCCGACGATCACATCAGACGCAGAAAACACGCGCTACGTCGTTCCTGGACACAAAGTTTTGCTTGGGGGGGATCAAAAGTGTTCAATGTTCATTCTTTCGTTTTGAACATGTTCCTTATCCTCGTCTTCGCCGCGAGTTCCTCGCCTTTTACTCAAAAAAGTTCATTTCTCCCATGTTCAACCACACTGTAGAACAGCTCTGTGGTCTGCTGAACAGGTGGGGGGTGGGGGGAGGGAGGAGGGGTGTCTCTGTTGAACAGCTGCGTGGCGCTGGCTGAACACATGCGTCGCTTAGAGATCGAAGAACTCCTCCCTGCGTTCTACAGGTGTTTGGCGCACGAACACCTGTAGGGAACACGAAGCATGTGTTATTGATAATACAGTTTTGGGGTGTAGATTATGTGTACATGTGTGACAAATGGTTCAAATGAATCACAAGTACGTGAAGAGGATCACAAAATGGTTCATACAAGTACGTGAAGAGGATCACAAAATGGTTCATACAAGTACGTGAAGAGGATCACAAAATGGTTCATACAAGTACGTGAAGAGGATCACAAAATGGTTCAAATGAAGTACAACGACGTGAAGTGAATCTCATTACATATATTAACAGACACACACACACACACACACACACACACACACACACACACACACACACACACACACATCCTCGCCAAGAGCCCCAAATTAATAGAATAATAAAGATAGACTTTGTGCTGGGAGAATATATACATCAGACCCACGTACACCAAACCAGACTTAATTAAGGGTTCACAGAGAAGGTCTAGAAGAAGGCGACCAGCGATTGTCCCAGGAGGGAAGAGAGTAAAGTCAACGAGAGGTTGAGAGATCATGCGTGAGTTCTTCCGATGGGAAGAGAGAAGAGTAAGCGGTGACCTGATCGCAGTGTTTACGTTCTGGAATTCGTGCGATGACGTCAGTGGCGAGCGGGGGGAGGTCCTTCCCAGTGACGGAGGGACATAATGACCAGAGGGCGTCATAGGCGTCATACACCATTGGAATATGGAAGAAAATAGTCCTTCAGTCTCCCATGAGCAAGGACTATCCTCATGTCTGTTATGACTCCACAAAGTACACAACTTGACTCCATTTTACACCCAGCTCCGTCCTTCAACGAAGAGAAAACGGACTACGGGGATGTTTAAGAAAACGGTTGACGGGGGTGTTTAAGAAAACGGTTGACGGGGGGTGTTGAAGAAAACGGTTTGACGGGGGGGGGGTGCTAAAGAAAACGGTGTACGGGGTTACTCTTGCTTAAGAGATCCCGAGTCTTGTTGCATTAAGCTGATGATGCCCGCGACCCGTGAGCCCTTTGTCCTGGAGGGCGTGTCTTGAGGGCGCTCGCGCGCGCACACACACACACACACACACACACACACACACACACACACACACACACACACACACACACCTGGCCTTCACTCCGTGCATAAAGGAGACTTTGTTCCTCCCTTTGTTGGAGGGAGGTATGGTAAACCTCGCCTGTTGAAAAGGAGTGAAAGGGGGCCTTTTTTTTTTTGGAGGAGGGAGGGAGGGAGGGAGGGTTCCTTGGGAGGTGGAGAGGTCAATTCTGGGTGAGGGGTTCAGAATGAGGGGTAAATATTGGACCAAGACGTGGAGACTAGAGGCGTGGATCTTGGCCAGGCGTGGAGATCAGGGAGGGTGAATCATGACTGGGCGTGGAGATCAAGGGACGAATCTTGGCTAGGCGTGGGAGTGATGGGGGATGAATCTTGGACAGGCGTGGGGATCAGGGGGGGATGAATCTTGGCCAGGCGTGGGGATCAGGGGGGATGAATTTTGGCCAACGAGCGTGGAGGTGATTGGAGGTCGACGTGACCAGTTGTGGTCGTAGTGGTAAGGAAGCATTTTGGCCACAGGTTGAGAGAGAGAGAGAGAGAGAGAGAGAGAGAGAGAGAGAGAGAGAGAGAGAGAGAGAGAGAATGTGGTTCATTCATTCATTTCCTTTTCATTCTAATTCTGACTTACTAATGGGTGTTGAGTCATGATATGTCTGTCTGTCTGTGTGATTGTCCGTCCCATTATCTATCTTTGTTATGTATGTGCCTTGCTTAGGTCGTCTTTATCTGTGTGTGTGTGTGTGTGTGTGTGTGTGTCTTTACGCGTCTGTGCTTCTGTGTCTGTCTGTCTGTCTGTGCCTGGATGTAATTGTCCTCTTCGTTGTGTTGACGTATGTGTATCTACCCCTGTGTGTGTGTGTGTGTGTCTGTGTCTTTGTAGTTGCGTGTGTGTCTGTGTCTGTGTGTGTGTGTGTGTGTGTGTATGTGTGTGTCTGTGTTTGTGTGTGTGTGTGTGTGTGTGTGTGTGTGTGTGTGTGTGTGTGTGTTTCAGCTTCCGAGCTCCCTACTGTGTCTCAATCCACGTGTTTTCCAAACACACACACTCCCATTACGGTAAAGAGGCTAAGTTTCCTTTGAAGTTGTGTGAACGATAATTTACCTTTCTATAACACCTAAGGGAGCATGAAGGAGGGGGGGGGGGGGGGTGTTCGTGTGTGTGTGTGTGTCTGTGTTTACCTATCCTGCTGAATATGTATCCTGGCGGCTAGTGATCGAACCCCGGGCCTTAGGATCCCAAGGCGACCAGTCGAACCATTCAGCCATATCGTATTTGTTTTGCTCGGGTTACCCTCTGGCGCCATATTTTGCCTCTCTTCATAAGGATGAGTTTATAGATTTATTTTTCTTTTTTTTCTGTAGCGATGAACACTTAGATTGACCGTGGGCCGATCCATCAGACTCGAACCCGTGCCCTCTAGTCTGCACGACCATGATTCAACGTCATCAACGTATGAACCAGACTATATAAACTGCGGTAGTTTATATAGCAGTCAATATTCCTCGTACCGCCGTGGTCAATGTACGGGACCCCTTTTTTTGCCCTAAAGACACCCACCTTACCCTGCCCCAAAGATGGAGCGCAGCCTCGTAGAGAACCCTTCTCGCGCCCCATAAGACACCCGCCTTACTCTGCTCCCAAGTTTGGAGCGCAGCCTCATAGCACATCCTCGTAGAAGACCCTCTTTCTCTCTCTCTCTCTCTCTCTCTCTCTCTCTCTCTCTCTCTCTCTCTCTCTCCCCGAAGACACCCACCTTACCCTGCTCCCGAGCGCGGAGCGCAGCAGCCTTCGAGTTCACCACCATGGGCCCCATGACTCACCTGGGTAATTGTGGTTCACTCACCCAAGAATCTATCATTATGATCTTAATTTCGTCATAACCTCTTCCCCCCCCCCCTCCCTCAGGTCCCGGTAGGGTCATCAAAACCTCCCGAGTGAAACACCAATTAAGCGTTCAAGTGTTGACCTCTGACCTGATCCCCCCTCCTTGTCCCTCTGACAAGGACGAGTTCCAGCGACCAAATGAGTCGAAGCGTTTCATTCCCCCCCGTCCTTCTTGATGCGTTCCATTCCTCCCTCTCTTCTGTTTCGTTCCATCTCTCCCCGTCTTACTGATGCGTTCCATCTCTCCCCGTCCTACTGATGCGTTCTATTCCCCCCCCCCCCCTCGTCCCACTGAATCGTTCCATTCCTCTCGCTGTTCTGCTTCGTTCCGTTTCCCTCCGTCCTTGTGATGCGTCTCATAACGATGCATATCGCTGGAGTTCGATGCCTCACAAGGGGTTGGTTGGGTAGAGAGCGTTCGATGCCTCACAAGGGGTTGGTTGGGTAGAGAGCGTTCAATACCTCACAAGGGGTTGGTTGGATAGAGAGCGTTCGATGCCTCACAAGGGGTCTGGCCCTCTCCCCAAGGGTGTAAAACTCTCTCCTTCGTGCATTATTAGGTCAAGGTAATTAAAAAGGTCGGGGGGTTAA
>NC_092250.1:17001616-17016616 GCF_036320965.1 Panulirus ornatus
TTCCACCATCATCATCATCCACCAACCTATTTTCTTCAGTGTAATTGGCTTCCTATTTTGTCTCGGCCTATTTTTCGTCCATGAAGCTGCTCTTTCCTTCAGAATAATGGAAATGATGAATGATAATGGTGAGTTATAACATTTGTTCTCGATAACACGCAGAACCTGTATCGCTTTGCCAACACCGAAGTAACGTGTGTTCTTTTGTCCCAGAGAGCACTGGAACACTGTGTGTTCTTTCCTCCCTGAGAACACTCGAGCACTGTGTGTTCTATTGATCTGAGAACACCCGAACACTGTTTGTTCTTTCGTCCCAGAGAACACTGGAATAGTGTGTTCTTTCGTCCCGGAGAGCACTGGAACACTGTGTGTTCTTTCGTCCCGGAGAACAACCAAGCACTGTGTGTTCTTTCGTCCCGGAGAGCACTGGAACACTGAGTGTTCTTTCGTCCCGGAGAACACTGGAACACTGGGTCCTTCACCAGTTCCCCTTTTGCCTGCCTGACCATTGTACCAGCTGTACCCCACCCTCCCACCCTCTCCCATCTCTCTCTCTCTCTCTCTCTCTCTCTCTCTCTCTCTCTCTCTCTCTCTCTCTCTCTCTCTCTCTCTCTCCCACTCGACACTTTTTGTCCCCGTCTTCGACCATTGTTCTCACCCTGAAATGCAGAAACACACACACACACACACACACACACACACACACACACACACACACACACCGTCTACCAGGTCGAAATTCTAGGCCATCTCTTTATCTAGTTTCAACTAAAATACAGAAACATTTTTTCTTTTTTTTTTTTAAATCTCTTCAGGTCATGTACCATAGTGTGACCCAGGTTTGTGTATAGCTAACTGTAACATGATCTGTCAAGTGCTGTTTTTTTCTCTTATTTATTTTTATATATTTTCATCAAAGTGATATTATGGATAGCAACACCGAAGAGGGTTCGATTCCCTGTTATTTTTTCCTCTGGGTTAGGTTAGGTTACTGCAGCGCTCAGTGAGCCAACCACGTTCACTGGCTGGGATCCGAAGTTGGAGAAATATTGTAATGTTGTGTGTGGTTATAGTGTTGGGCTGAGTGCCAGGCAGTTAAAAATGTTCATGGTTGTGATTGTAGAAGTTATATCTTGAGTATGAGGGATGTTGTGAAATGGTTAACCAATTTTTTTTTTGTAATATTTAGGAAATGGTTGGATATTGTGTACACAAGCGAGAAAGTGTGACGCGAACATGACTAGGGAGTGTAGTTTCAAATGGGTGTATGTCTGGTGAACGATTTAACATTGGAATCACCGCATAATATATATATATATATATATATATATATATATATATATATATATATATATATATATATATATATATATATGTGTGTGTGTGTGTGTGTGTGTGTGTGTGTGTCTGTGTGTCTGTGTGTGTATGTGTGTGTGTGTATGTGTGTGTGTGTATGTATGTATGTGTGTGTGTGTGTGTGTGTGTGTGTGTATGTGTGTGTGTGTGTGTGTGTGTGTGTGTGTGTGCATAAAACCCATCTACTTTTCCCTGGTTGATCCACACCACGCCTGCCTTTTTCACCAGCTCCACCCGACCCGTTTGCTCATCCTTTGAACTCATTCACCGCTGAAGGGGAGGGAGGGAGGCAGGGAGGGAGGGAGGGAGGGAGGTCAACTGGAGGGAAACCCACCCGTGTGACACGTATAGAACACGACGGGTTTTTCCGTGGCGCCCGACGCGCCGCGTACTGTGCAAAGATACGTGGGAGGGAGGGAGGTGAGTGAGGGAGGGAGGTGAGGGAGGGAGGGAAGGAGGGAGGGAGGGAAGTCTGCTGGCTCCACAACCCATGTCTATATTCCGTTTCATCCCATGGCGGCGCGCGGCCCGACTCTCTTTACGAGGGAGGGTAAGATCGCTTGTGGTGTCGACCTTGGAAGAAATCGATCCGATCTAGGCTCACCAACTTCGGGTTACCCAGCCCCACCTTGGAATATACGTGTCGCAAGTTTGGGTCACCCAGCCCATCTTGGAACGCACCTATCACAAAGCCGGGTTACCCAACCGAACTTGGAACATCAACAATACTAAGTTCGGGTTACCCAACCGGACTTAGACCATCTATAGATGTCACCATTTCGGGTTACCCAGCCAAACTTGAAATATGTATACATATGTATATATATATATATATATATATATATATATATATATATATATATATATATATATAACACAAACTACAAATGGGTTTTATATATGTATATCATAAATTGGGATCCAAATGTTCACAAGCCTGAAGGACACATATAGGGAGGGAGTGTGTGTGTGTGTGTGTGTGTGTGTGTGTGTGTGTGTTGCTGTTTGTGTTCCTCTGTGTTTGAATATATGCAAGATGAACGGAGGAAATGACACCAAATGAGGCATGAGATATATCATATAGACTTGATATATCCTGTTAGAAATAAGAGGGGATGTACGTGCAGAAAGGATTGCTAAAAGAAAAAAAAAGGGGTTAGAATTATGTTATGGGAATGACTGATAGAAACACAGAATGGTAGCAGAATCGGTCCATCCGGACCTCGCCTGCTCGCTCCTGCTTAGGACTTGGTAAGAGGTAGGTGGAACGGGGGAGGGGGGGGGGGGGGCGCTTTACGCCCCCTCCTTGTCACCAGCCCGAAATGTGAGAATCATGTTTAAGATGAAGAAAATTCATCTCTACGACAAACTCAGATCAGTGCAGCTCTATAATGAAGTGAAGTGGTTGTCCATTTTTAACCTCATTTTGTATTTCAAAACTTTCCCCCCCTTTTTTTTCACATCCTTCTTTGACCCAAACATGTCCAAAGGAACCCTGAGGACACGCCCACAGAAATCCATCAAAATTGCCCCACCCATACGGGCGTGGGGGGGGGGGAGGGTCAGAGTTACCCTCATATATATATATATATATATATATATATATATATATATATATATATATATATATATATATATATATATATAAAAGAATATGTTTATGCTTTTAATCTTTTTTTGGTCCAGTTTTAAACGAATCTTTGTGGGAGGTAAAGCAAATAATGAAGGTAATTACATACTCACCTGCATGTCATTAGCCTTAAGTACCCATGATCATTAATTGCTGGCAGCTCATTACTGCCCTGTGATTTTCATTACGGGATGGGTGATTAGAAGTGGAAAGGCGGCTTCATATATTATATAGACGTATAGAATATAGCGCCCCCTTTAGTTACCAAAAGGGATCACAGGAATATTTCACTTTTGATATATATATATATATATATATATATATATATATATATATATATATATATGTGTGTGTGTGTGTGTGTGTGTGTGTGTGTGTGTGCTAGTGTTGACCTCCTCATAAAAGTGAGTGTGAGGGAACACAGTAAGTAATATAATTCCATCCTCATCAACACATGGAGGGAGTGAGGGAGGGAGGGAGAATGCGCCTCACCCCACCCTCACACAACGCACTCCACCCGTAAGAGAGACCACAATAACGGCTCCTCTACTGTTTGATTACAACGGATGATCAGCTATACCCAACAGGAACGGGACAGACGTGACATATGGCCAAGGGTCGTCATGAGAATGGGTCTGAGGGAACACAGTGTTCAATGAGGCCCCATACATGGGAGGGGAGATGGTCACTGAGAGGAAGGGTGGAGGGATGGGTGAGTTTATACAATGAACATTTCCATACAATATACCATATACAAATTCTCAGTCATTTGCGTGAGCATTTCTATATTTGATCGATAGACGATAGAATGATAGATACTTATAGTTTCAGTAGGGTAGTTCATTGCGGCCCTATGGTAGTTGGGTCATTTAGAAGGGGGGCCACTTATAGTTTCAGTAGGGTAGTTCATTGCGGCCCTATGGTAATTGGGTCATTTAGAAGGGGGGGGGGCCACTTATAGTTTCAGTAGGGTAGTTCATTGCGGCCCTATGGTAATTGGGTCATTTAGAAGGGGGGGGGGGCCACTTATAGTTTCAGTAGGGTAGTTCATTGCGGCCCTATGGTAGTTTGGTCATTTAGAGGTGGGGGGGGGGGGCGTATTAGCTCCTCTGGTGTACGATAGATTGTGCGTAAATGCGTGTACGTGTGTGTGTTTGGAATCGCTCGTTATCGACAGCTGATGGGTCGGTCAGATCAAAACTCGTTCCACACAAGTTACAGGAAGAGTGCGTAGACCTCAGCCATCACCCGTTGGGTCATTATGTATCCGTCAAAGGGTACTGAAGTCGGGGGACATGCAGTCGTTGATACAATACCACGACCAGCTGTATTAAACCAGGTGATAATGAATCAATTGACGTAGGGATGAAAAACGAAAGAAAACGGAATACAGGCATTACAGAAAAATTGGTTACAGGAGATCAGGTGGTACAGATCGAACCTAGCAATACAGTTTCTTGCCCTTAAATCCAATAGATTTCAGGAGAATGAATACAGTCTTCAATGAACTAGGTAGTGGTTACAGACGTGTGAGGTACAGTTGGCAAGTAAGTACCAGAGGGAATTCTGTAGGAAAGTACAGTCAAAAGATACACTGAAATACGGTTTGGTGGGACCAGAGAGTTTTGGTGTCTGCTGTTCTGTATCCAGGGAAGATGGTGTGTGACCAGTGTGACCCCGGTGCGTTCTCCCCTCTCCACGTAACGTAACGGGTGGAGCTGATGGCGAGGATTCGTAACGTAACAGAATAACAAGTTGAATCTTTCAGACCCCACGCTCGAGTACTGTCTGGGGCTGGGGAGACCCATCTGTTGTGAACAGTGTGAACAGAAGACACCACCTGTTATATACAGTATGAACAGAAAACCTCCCACCCGTTGTGAACAGGAGACCCACCTGTTGTGAACAGTGTGAACAGGAAACCCATCTGTTGTGAACAATGTGAACAGGAGACCCACCTGTTATATACAGTATGAACAGGAAACCCCCCACCCGTTGTGAACGGTGTGAACGGGAGAGCAGGGATGTACGAAGGACTCGACAGACCCCAGGAAAAGGATGTGAGACATGACCAAAGGTCACCGTGAACATCATAATCCTACGAGGATGGATCTTAATGATCAGGGTCATTGTAATTATCAGGGTCATTGTAATTATCAGGGTCTTTGTAATTATCAGGGTCATTGTAATTATCAGGGTCATTGTAATTATCAGGGTCATTGTAATTATCAGGGTCATTGTAATTATCAGGGTCATTGACTGTAATTAAGACGATGAGATCATGTTGTGCTTTAAGGTGGGGTGAGGTGAGGGAGGAAGGAAGGAAGGAGACATACGGTTGTTACACGAGGAAGCAGTATAGTGCTAAAGAACAATCGTTCATTGGTACGAAAATCTAAACGAGTTGTCTTAGACTAATGGGATACCTGAGGGAGAGAGGGAGTGTCCACTCGACGTGGAGGGAACGTGTATGACCAAAGATATGAGGAACTAAGACGTATCCTACGGCACGTCAAGCGCCTGCCATCTTTAATAACCCCCCCGTCAGCAGGACTCCTGTAGACGGAGAAGGACAAGCCGAGGCATAGCGTCTCATGGGCCAGTGGAGAATCCTACAAAAAAAGGCAGTGTGGAACGGACAGGACTCCTACTCATCCTTAGGGAGGGAGAAGACTATGGGTAAATCCTTGTAGGATGAGATAGCAGCTCATGACTAGTTCCTCCTCACATCCTTCTGTCTACCCCGTTGACCTTCGTCCTGCCAACGATCCTCAAGTAGCACCACTTTGGGTGAGTCCATCTCCTTCACCACACATCCTTTGAACGGCAAGATGAAACAGAAGGATCGCGAGAGCACAGCTCTCCCTTCCCTTTGACAGGGTACTCCTCTCTCTCTCTCTCTCTCTCTCTCTCTCTCTCTCTCTCTCTCTCTCTCTCTCTCTCTCCATGTGACACACCTCATTCATGTCCTCCTCGATGCCTTCCTCTTCCTCACGTATACAATCGTTCGTGCCCTCCAGGGGGAAAACTGTTACTTTGATGTCGCACGCCGAGCCGTGACGCCTTCCTGCGTCACCCTCTCGCTCCACTGGAAAGACCTTTTTTGTCTCCTCAACTCGACGGGCGGGACCGTACCAGGCCTTCCAGGCAGAGGGACCCTCTCTACTTATGGGTCTTCCAGCCTAACATGGCATTCCAGACTTGTGGACCTTCCAGTCTTATGGGCCTTCCAGCATTATGGGTCTTCTAGGCTTATAGAACCTATAGGGTTATAGGCACTTCCAGACTTATGGGCCTTCCAGCCTGATATGGCCTTCCAATCTTATGGGCCTTCCAGTCTAATATGGCCTTCCAGGCTCATGGGCCTTCCAGGCATATAGGTCTTCCAGTTTTACGGGCCTTCCAGCCTTATTGTCCCTCCAGGTTAATGGGACTTCCTGGTTTATGGGCCTTCCAGCCTTCCAGGCCGGAATTCCAGGCTTACGGCAAACCTTGGTCTACCCAGGACCTCAAATACAACGAGGAATCTTAGGCATATCCTGGAGGAGAGTTCGCCTACTCAGTGGAGGGTGGGTATGTCTCCAGCAACCCTTGGCAAGTTAAGGATTGCATGGAATGGGCCACCAGGAATCTATACAGGCCCATAAAGATCCTACATCACCAAGACCCACTTCAAGAATGAATGGGACGAGACTTGAGTAATCCTACATCACCAAGACCCACTTCAAGAATGAATGGGACGAGACTTGAGTAATCCTACATCACCAAGACCCACTTCAAGAATGAATGGACGAGACTTGAGTAATCCTACATCACCAAGACCCACTTCAAGAATGAATGGGACAAGACTTGAGTAATCCTACATCACCAAGACCCACTTCAAGAATGAATGGACGAGACTTGAGTATTATCCACAACGCGGATGGATCGGGAGGAGGAGGAGGAGGAGGAGACCAGCCTCTCCCCTCCCAGATGTCCTTGCCATGGGGCACTACCCTGGACAGACGTTATCCCATGTCCTTAAAAACCCGTTCCAGTCAATAGTGGCATGAGGTCCAGCTTAGCCGCCAACCCCCTGGAGCGCTGGACGACCCGAACTAGGCTGGTTCTGGAGAGGAAGGCGCTCGCGAAGCCCTTTCCCCATGTCCCCCAGCAGGAGAGGAGCTGGTCAGAGGAAGAAGATCCCTGGACGTCGGCCCGTCTGGTGAATGTCACGATGCAGCTGAGGACAGATGCCGCATGCGGAACATGGCGAGATGAATATGAGGAGAAGGTGAGGGTTCTGAGCGCGTCTCTCGTCCTGGCAGAATGGGGGGTTTCCAGAACCAAGAGGAGGAGGAGCCTGGAAGGAGCGGTTCCCCCGAGCGAGCCTCGTCCAAAATGAGGGGCAGACTGACAGAAAACAGAAAGGGAAAAAATGACGTAAAAAAACTGGATATATATATATATCCAGTGAGGGGAAACTGTGTCAGTGTGGACAATGGTTCTGCTTTCAGCCAAAGATTGGTTAGTTTTGGTGTAGACTCTGTTGTGATCTATTTTCATTATAGTACTCCTATTTCCACAACCCAGATACTTAGTTTATACCTGTTTTCATATGAGTATTTTTGTCTTTACCACGTTGCATGTTCTTCCCCTTTCTGTTGTCTTAACATCACATCTTTTGACCTCCTTCTCGTATTGTCCTTCCATCACGCCTTGTGACCTCCTTCTCGTAGATCCTTTCCTTCATACCAACACATATCATTTCATTTCTCGCAAGGGCCTTCGTTAATCGTACGTCTGTGCGTCTATACGTCTGTACGTTAGTACGTCTGTACGTCAAGACGTCAGTACGTCTGTACGTCTGTACGTCTGCACGTCTGTACGTCTGCACGTCTGTACGTCTGCACGTCTGAACGTCTGTACGTCTGAACGTCTGTACGTCTGTAAATTAGTCGTATCTCGCCACTGAGATTCGAGATTATTTCTAGGAAGGGAGATTCATACATTCTTTTCTCACGTAGAAGTGTTTGCAAGATCTTCCCCAGCTTCATGTGTTCCTTCCTTGTGTCTACAATATCATCCACTCACCCTACAGTGTGTCTACAATATCACCCACTCCTCCTACAATGTGTCCACAATATCATCCACTCCTCCCACAATGTGTTTACAATATCACCCACTCCTCCTACAATGTGTCTACAATATCACCCACTCCTCCTGCAATGTGTCTACAATATCACCCACTCCTCCTACAATGTGTCTACTATATCATCCACTCCTACAATGTGTTTACAATATCACCCACTCCTACCATGTGTCCACAATATCACCCACTCCTACAATGTGTCTACAATATCACCCACTCCTCCTACAATGTGTCTACAATATCACCCAGTCCTCCTACACTGTGCCCACAATATCACCCACTCCTCCTACAATGTGTCCACAATATCACCCACTCCTACAATGTGTCTATAATATCACCCACTCCTCCTACAATGTGTCTACAATATCACCCACTCCTCCTGCAATGTGTCTACAATATCACCCACTCCTCCTACAATGTGTCTACAATATCACCCACTCCTCCTGCAATGTGTCTACAATATCACCCACTCCTCCTACAATGTGTCTACAATATCACCCACTCCTCCTACAATGTGTCTACAATATCACCCACTCCTCCTGCAATGTGTCTACAATATCACCCACTCCTCCTACAATGTGTCTACAATATCACCCACTCCTCCTACAATGTGTCCACAATATCACCCACTCCTACAATGTGTCTACAATATCACCCACTCCTCCTACAATGTGTCCACAAAATATATATATATATATATATATATATATATATATATATATATATATATATATATATATATATATATATATGTATATATAAATATATAAATATATACCCCAAGATTGGGAGTGTATTTGGCCGACTTAACTCTGAAGATGTAGTGGCAAATTATTTCTGATATTCAGAGAAACTCTCCTTAACTTATCCCAGGGCCAAGTTTACGAAGTTTGGGGAGGGAGCACACAAGTAGAGTTATTCCGGAGAGAGAGAGAGAGAGAGAGAGAGAGAGAGAGAGAGAGAGAGAGAGAGAGAGAGAGAGAGAGAGAGAGACTTCTTTTTAGGCTCCCAGATAAGAAGAGATGTACGGAATGGTTCATATGTTGCCTACTGGGATACACACACACACACACACACACACACACACACACACACACACACACACATATGAATCTTGGATTATCTTACTGGTAAAAGGAATCCGGACGTAATTCAAGATTCCATTAATACGTCGAGAGTCAAGGGTTGGAAGAAAATGATTTGGTGGTGTGGGTGTAATGTAATTGTTATTATTACATTGATTACATTGGTTTTCACAGCGTCTGAGTGGTGGGGAAGTGGGTAATGTAATTTTTATTATTACATTGATTACAATGGTTATCACAGCGTCTCTGTGTTGGGGAAGTGAGTAATGTAATTTTTATTATTACATTGATTACAATGGTTTTCACAGCGTCTCTGTGGTGAGGAAGTGAGTAATGTAATTTATATTATTACATTGATTATATTGGTTCTTCCAGCGTCACTCAGTATGATCCTTCATTGACCAGATTACATTTATAAACTTATTTAGGCAAAGTAATCATAGTCTCATCCTAATTTTTTTTTAGATTACATTCTGTGAAAAGTTGAATACAGAATTTTTTCCTTAGAATTCCATTTGAAATTATATTTTCAAACGCTCGCCTTTATGAATTACATTACGTACTGGTAAGAACTGTTGTCTGTAATTTCAAGTCTTAATGAATAACTTACAGTGATTTTAATGATAATGAATAATATTGTTAGTTGAAAATAAACACAAAAACTACATCGAATAATGAATGAATTTTGTATGTGTGCAAAAATCCCTACGTCTGTATTCATCATTCACTCACTTTTTTCATTTTTTCCAGCCTTCATTCTTTCATTCATCATATGCTATTCATTGGCATTTTTCACCCTTTTTCATTTTTTCCAGCCTTCATTCTTTCATTCATCATATGCTATTCATTGGCATTTTTCACCCTTTTTCATTTTTTCCAGCCTTCATTCTTTCATTCATCATATGCTATTCATTGGCATTTTTCACTCACTTTTTTCATTATATCAGCCTTCATTCATTCATTCATCACATATTATTCATTGGCATTTTTCATTCACTTTTTTCATTTTTCCCAGCCTTCATTCTTTCACTCATCACATGCTATTCATTGGCAATTTCTAATCCTCTCATGAATAATGACAGTTATTCATTTATTACATTTTTTCACTTCTTTCCCCATATTCATCATTTCCCTATAATTAAAATCCTATCTTGTTCTGAATGAACGATGCATTGAATAATTAATGAATGATGAATGCATGGCTCTGGGGGCCAGATTACAGAAATATTGATATTCTTATTAAGAATGAAAGAATGGGGATGAATGACCCATATTCAAAATGAAGTTTGCATTGCCAATACGTTTTCCTTTTGTGAGCGCTCAGACCCACTCGTATTATCACAAGTGATTGGTAAATAGGGGAGATGCGAGTGAAACATTTAGCAACACTGTGGAGACGAAACATTCTGGAATATATATGTGTGTGTGTATAATTGTCCAGAACATTAGTGAAAGAAATATATATATATATATATATATATATATATATATATATATATATATATATATATATATATATATATATATATATATATTATCCCTGGGGATAGGGGAGAAAGAATACTTCCCACGTATTCCCTGCGTGTCGTAGAAGGCGACTAAAAGGGGAGGGAGCGGGGGGCTGGAAATCCTCCCTTCTCATTATTTTTTTTTAATTTTCCAAAAGGAACAGAGAACGGGGCCAGGTAAGGATATTCCCTCAAAGGCCCATTCCTCTGTTCTTAACGCTACCTCGCTAATGCGGGAAATGGCGAATAGTTTAAAAAAAAAAAAAAAAAAAAAAAAAAAAAAAATATATATATATATATATATATATATATATATATATATATATATATATATATATATATATGAGGGTTTTTGTACATATATGTGTAGAATATCATGGGTTTATATAGTGCTTTCCAAGACATGTTTACAAGCTTGTAGCTGGGTAGAAATTCTGGAGGCGTCTGTTGGGAGTTGACCGGTGTAGACCCCGTTGCTCACCAACGCGAGACGAAGGGTATTCGAGTACATAGTATTCGAATGGTTAGTTCCCTATTAGGAGCGATCCTAGCCTAGCGGTATCGCTCCCGCCTGTCGCACAGGGGTCCCAGGTTCGATCCTGCCTGTTGGAGGTTTGTATGTTCTAGTAAGGTGCGCGTTCATGTGCACTTTGTTCGTATATATATATATATATATATATATATATATATATATATATACTGTTAATTAATTGTCTTTAAGTTATCTTTTCTCCTCTTTTTCTTCTTTGTCTTCTTCCTCTTCTTCTTCTTCTTCTTCTTCTTCTTCCCCTTTTGGGGCTGGTTGATAACTTGGTATCTGGCTTAGGCTGATGTGTGTGTGTGTACACACGTGGGAGTAAAAAAGAGCATGAAAATCATTTACAGTATTCAGTTACACGGGGCAACACACGAGTTTAAAACACCTATTCACCAACCATAACTCACACACACACACACACACACACACACACACCCACACACACCGCAGCCCACTTGGTCGCTCGTGAGCAAGTTGTGGGAAGGGGCGTTCATAAGCGTGTTGTGGGAGTGGGAAGGTTATTAGCTTCGTGTGTGTGTGTGTGTGTGTGGGGGGGGGGGGGTTGATAGGAGGCTGGTGGTGAAACCATTGTAGATAATCAGTCAGCTAGCCAAGTTAACCACCCACACTCCACCCTCTTTCAAATCCACCCTTCCCCTCCTACTCCACCCATGGTTCTGGGTGGAGTGGGAGCAAATGTACGAGGTAATGTTTTTTTTTTTTTATTTTTTGTAAATAAACGAAAAACGTATTGATGGAGTTGATCGGTGGCGGGGGTGGTGTTTGTTTACATGGCCGAGCTGTGGGTGAGGGTAGCCGTGGTGTTATCCGTGTGTGTACGTGGTACACAGGATACGGTTAATGTTTCATTAACACGATAATCCGGTTAATGCTTCGCTGGCTAATCTGTCTCGGGGTGTGAGGGATTAATATATATATATTTTTTTTTTTCTAACGCATTTGGACTTTATGATATCGCTTATTGACTATATTATTGACTATATATATTGACCATATTATGAGTAGTATATTGAGGGGGATGAAGGATATATATATATATATATATATATATATATATATATATATATATATAGAGAGAGAGAGAGAGAGAGAGAGAGAGAGACAGAGAGAGAGAGAGAGAGAGAGAGAGAGAGAGAGCTTTCCTTGGTACCCATATTAGAGAGGTCGTTGTGTCTTCGCTACTCACACAAACTCACAGAAGGTACAACACACTCACAATTCAACCCCAAAGGGCAGCATGAAGACTCACAATATACGAATGAGGAGGACTCATGGTACCAACCCCCCATGAATTCCATTGGAGGGGCCCATGGATTAACATGAGGGGGGGTGTGTGGGGGGCGCCCCCCAGCACAGCCCAACTCATACATGAGGTTGGATACAATACCGTTAAAGGAAACACCCGGAAAAATTGACCCAACATGGTTCTGGGAGTCACCAGGAAAAAAAGGACCCAGACTTCAACACAGGACCCAACCCCAGGCTGGAAATGTTACCCAATGGATATTCATCATAGGCACCCGAACGCAGCAGAGGGACCCGTGATTCAACGTAGGAGCTTGTGTTTAAACTTAGCGATTCATGATTCGACACAAGGAGCCCACAGTTCAGTATGGGGAGTCGTGCCTCATAATAGGGAGCCATGATTCAACAAAGGGACTCATGACTCAACATAGGAACTCATGATTCAGCAAAGGGACTCATGATTCAACATAGGGAGCCTACACTCAAACATAGGGTGTCATAAGTGTACAAAGAGAGCGTACGATCAAACACAGGGACTCAAAAAAAATTCAACATAGGAGACCATCATCAACATAGCGTGCAATACTCCAACACAGGAGCAGACAAGGCCTTTAACACAGGATGCCATGATTCAACACAGGGGGGGGGTCTACCAGGCAGAAAAGACTTGGTGGTGACAAAGGACCCCCAAAACAAGGAAGGAAGAAAGAAAAAGAGTTCCCTTGGCTTCGCGAATCACAAATGAATATGTGAAAATTGTCTGCTGGGGGAAAAAAGAGAGAGAAAAAAATTATCTTCACCTCAATTTGCATACGTGAGTGTCTTCTCTCCCTCCAGGGAGGGGGGGGGGGAGGGGAGGAACGCCTTGGCGAATTGCTGGTCGTCAAACCTTTTGCTTTATCAGATCTTATCTGCGCTCTGATATAGATAATCTATATTCAAATTCTCGCCTTAATCCGTTTCGTAATGGAAGTGATATTTCGAAGAAGTGTGCGTCTGTTGCATTTCAATTTTCTCTCTCTCTCGATCCGGATTTCACAGTTTCTTTCATTTCATTCATTTCTTTCACTTCTTTCATTTCTTTCATTTCATTCATTCTTTCACTTCTTTCATTTCATTCATTTCTTTCACTTCTTTCATTTCTTTCAATTCATTCATTTCTTTCGCTTCATTCATTTCATTCATTTCTTTCATTTTCACGTGTGTGAGAGGAATGGGAGGGCTAGCGACGGCTCCCAAGCGAGAGGCCAGGAATACATACTTCAAGGAAATCTCTAAACCATCGTTAGGTCATCAGGGGTCGTGTGGTGACGAGGTTGGTCCCGACTGGCTCTGTTATTGCTGGGCGTCCGGGGCTTTCCACTCGTGAAGGAGGAGGAGGAGGAGGAGGAGGAGGAGGATGAAGAAGAGGAGAAGGAAAAAGAAGACGAAGAAGAAGAAGAAGAAGAATTATTTACTGATTCTGTGAAGTAAGTGTCATTAATGTAAATTTCACTTCAAATCATGATGATTACCAATACGTCTTATCGTTCCTCCATGTGTTCATGCAAGTCAGCATTTTTCTCTGAATGGCAAAAACTATTTTGGACCTCCGTCTATCCATCGGGAGGGAGGGAAAACCAGCATCAGCTCAGGTCAGGTCAAAGTGCATGACTTATCGGGACATACAAAAAGGCGACATCTGTGTGTGTGTGTGTGTGTGTGTGTGTGTGTGCCTCCCGGCTTATCAAAACCTTCCGAAGTTGCTTGCAAAAATATATACACGTGTCTCCGGGAAGCCCAGTCCATTTTACTGGGAGGTTGAACAATGCATTCGCAAGTTTTTCATCATTAAAGAACTACAATGAATCAGTTCACACACACACACACACACACACATATATATATATATATATATATATATATATATATATATATATATATATATATATATGAGTCCACGGGGGAAAATGAAACACGATAAATTCACAAGTGCACTTTCGTGTAATAATCACATCATCTGGGAAGACACAAGAAAGAGATAAAACATTCAGTTGATAAGGAAGAGACTGCTTTCGCCTGTGCAAATTGGTGCGAATTAGTTGTTCGTAAGCTCTTGTTTCAGAGCAATTGGACTTCAGCCAGAAGTAAAATCACTCCTGAAGGTGGGGAAAGAAGGGGAGGAAGAAAAAATGAATATCCCCTGCAGGTGGAAATAGAAGGGGGTGAAATCCTCCCCTGCAGGAGGGCACGGGAGAGGGGAGTATACCCCTGCCATCTGGAAAATGTAAGGAGTGGATGTAGTATCCTCCTCCTCCTCCTCCTGCAGGAGGGGCAGGTCCTACCACGAAGAAGGACTCTGCTCTCCTCCCAGGTCCTCCCTGCCCCAGCCAAGCCCTTGTGCCTCCTCCTCCTCCTCCTCCCGGAGCCTTCCTGCCAGGTCCTCCCTGCCCCAGCCAAGCCCTTGTGCCTCCTCCTCCTCCTCCTCCTGCCAGGTCCTCCCTGCC
>NC_092250.1:17021616-17031616 GCF_036320965.1 Panulirus ornatus
CCCCTTAGGGAATATCCCCCCCCCCCCCCTCCCCCCCCACGGACTGTAGATTACCGGGGGTTGGGCGGTGGTTGAGGGGGGGCGGTGGGGGGGGTGTCTCTCTCTCTCCCGCTCCTTCCCTCCTACGGTTGAAAAACTGATGGATGCGTATTGTTCATCCTATGAAAAAAAAAATGAGATCAGTGTAGGTTCTTGTTCATCCTACGAAAAGAAAATCTTGTTCATCCTGCGAATAGTAAATACAGATTCTTGTTCATCCTACGAAAAAAAAAGATCTTATTCATCCTACGAATAGTAAAAAAATGCAGGTTTTTGTTCATCCTACGAAAAAGAAACTCGATCCACAAATAAGATAACATGTCCCTGTTCGTCCTATGAAAAAGACTCCTTGTTCTACTTCGTCCTACGAAAAGGAATGCTTGTTCTGGTTCGTCCTACGTTAAAAAGCTGTATTATAATTTTTCTAATTAATTTTGACATCAGGATTAATGAATATCATTTTCAATTTGTAGAAAAAACTGTTGTGTCATCTTCACGGATGAGGTGATCATATAATTCCAATTATCATTATATGATACAAATATTAATATAACATGTTGTACGTGATGATGTATTAAGCATTTACATATATAACACTGATGTATATTGATCATGCTCATTACACCTCCTGGCTTATATACCAATAAATGATATGACTAATTATGATTAAATAATGATTAGTTAAAGAAAATACCCCAGCCAGATATATGTATATATATATATATATATATATATATATATATATATATATATATATATATATATATATATATTGAAAAGTATCACAATTTTGCGCGTGATCAAGATATTCCTATGAGTCCACAGATAGAATGAAACACGATAAGTTCCCAAGTGCACCTTCGTGTAATAATCACATCATCAGGGGAGACACAAGAGAGAAATATAACAGTCAGTTGATACACATCGAAGAGACGAAGCTAGGACGTCATTTGGTAAACATGTGATCATTACACGAAAGTGCACTATCATTAAACGAAAGTGCACTTGGGAACTTATCGTGTTTCATTTTCCCCGTGGACTCATAGGAATATATATATATATATATATATATATATATATATATATATATATATATATATATATATATATATATATATATCAGTATAGATTGCTGTGAAAGTAATTAAACTTTTTGATAACAGTGGTAAAAGTCATTTCCCCACTTAAGAATACAAAGTATTCATATTTTACTTTATGTGACACTGAAATATGATTTTCCTGATGGGTTAAATTGTGATTGGTCAGCGCGTTGGCCGCCGGTCAGGTCGAGGCTACATCTCCAGGGAGAGTTCTGATTGGGTCAGTCGTCTGTCTACCAAGGACTGAAAACCGGGTGAAAAGGAATTTCTCTGGATTCAGTTTATTTGTGGTTGATTTACCTTATACCTCCAACCAGCCTCTCCAAAACTCACACCACATCAAAAGCAAATTTAAAAAGAAAATTAATAAGAATTTTTTTATTTAAAAAATAAGAAATTAGAGATTTTTATTTTATTTTTCTTTTCAATTCACGTAGTCCATGTGTGATTTCTCTACACCCAGCCAGTGGGCGGCCCCCACTTTGCATACCGACCTTCCGTTTTCTAAACCACCTCCAGGAGGGGCTTGTGGGGGGATGGTGGCGGGCCTGAACAGCTGAATCACTTTATCAGCAAACTGGGACGTTAGAAAATGTACCAGGGATCTGGACAGTGTTGTGATCCCACTGCACCACGTAGCTGCTGTTGGCTAACATGGCTGTTATAATAGGTATTCATAATTCATCATTATCATTAATCCTCCTCTGGTCTTTCATAAACGTAATTAATTACTTTTTAATCATTGATTTTTAATTACATTGATTTTTATAATCAAATTTTTATTTTTTTCTGTATTATTATTATTATTATCATTATCATTATTATTATTATTATTATATTATTATTATTATTATTGTTATTATTGTGAATTGAGGCAGAAGATGAGTAATACGAGTAAGAAATAGAAAGTGAGTAATATGAGTAATAAACTGAGCCATATAATTTCGATACATATATTGATTCCATTCATTGTTCTTTTTCTTTTTCCTTTCCTTTTATTTTTGATTAATCTATCATATATTTCTCCATGTGGAACGTATATCATCTATCTATCTATCTATCGTCTATCTACTATCGCCAGAGTCATAATCAAAACATGGATGTTGATATACAAACCGTCGAGATGGCAACACTCTTCTCGTGTTGCTAGTTTATGTTTTTATTGAGATTATTACGATGATCTCTGCTGCCCATTTTATTATTTTCTTTTCATAAGAAGACGTTAGGTAAACAGATTAAAACTGATGATTATTTAAGGAAGAGAACGATGTGGGTGGGAGAGTAATTTGTTTCTCGGGATCTTCGTATGCGCTCTCTCTCTCTCTCTCTCTCTCTCTCTCTCTCTCTCTCTCTCTCTCTCTCTCTCTCTCTCAAATAGATGTAGCATTTTGAAGCTACACTTGTGGTAGCGCACATACTAACTCTAATTAAAAGAATTGGTTTAGGGATATATTATATATATATATATATATATATATATATATATATATATATATATATATATATATATATATATTTCCCTGGGGATAGGGGAGAAAGAATACTTCCCACGTATTCCCTGCGTGTCGTAGAAGGCGACTAAAAGGGAAGGGAGCGGGGGGCTGGAAATCCTCCCCTCTGGTTTTTTTTTTTTTTTTTTTTTTCCAAAAGAAGGAACAGAGAAGAGGGCCAGGTGAGGATATTCCCTCAAAGGCCCAGTCCTCTGTTCTTAACGCTACCTCGCTATCGCGGGAAATGGCGAATAGTTTGAAAGAAAAAGAAAAATATATATATACATATAAACACTCACACATGCACGTCCAAATAACTGAACAAACAAATGCGCAACCTCGTCTCATCACGACCTTTTAATCCCATGTTGTAAACACTTGAGTTTCCAGTAAGCCTAGTGCATCATAACCTCGGGATGTATACTGGGGACCTAATCTTACTTCTGACGCACACCTAATGTTTATTTACTGATCGGTAAAGAGCTTCTGTGCATTTGTTTGTCCTGTCTCAGTTTCATCTGAGTCTTTCAAGAGAATCCAATGGCCTTTTGAACCTGTCAAAGGAGTCCAATGGCCTTTTGAACCTTTCAAAGGAGTTCAGTGGCCTTTTGAATCTTTCAGGAGAATCCTATGGCCTTTTGAACCTGTCGTAGGAGTCCAGTGGCCTTTTGAACCTGTCAAAAGAGTCCAGTGGCCTTTTGAACCTGTCAAAAGAGTCCAGTGGCCTTTTGAAAGTGCCAAAGAAGTTCAATGGCCTTTCGAGTCTTTCAAGAGAATCCCATGGCCTTTTTTAAACCCATTGAAGAGAATCCTATACCCATCTGAGCCTTTTCTGGACATTTTGAGGCCTTTTTTTTTTTTGTAACTCTCATCGTCTTAATCTCTCCAGCCTGGCATCCCTCCACCCTCCCCCCCCCTCCTCCTCCCCCCCCCCCCCCACACACACACAAACACATCCTTGAAATCATCTCATTAGAATACGTGAGGTGATGGGGGGGGAGGTGGTGGTGGAGGGGGGAGGCCTGTGTGGTGGTGGTGGCACACACACACACACACACACACACACACACACACACACACACACACACACACACACACACACACACCCTCCCCCAAGCGTGTCCCCACGTGCACACACTCCTGCCTGGTGCCTGGTTGAGGGGGGTGGGTTGGGCACGACTTGAGGCGGGGGGTAGAGGAAGGGGGGGAGATGGGAGGGGTAGGGGAAGGTAGTTGGGAGGGGGGGTACACTGATGGTACTTGAGTACAAACCCCCCCCTCACACACCCCGTCGTGCGACCATATGATCCGGCACCACCTCGTGCCCGCGGAGGATCGTAGCATCGCACCACAATAAAAAAAAAAATATAGTCATCTCCCCATTTTCTTTTTTCTTTTTAATTGAGATTCGCTCTAACAACCAGCACAACCACGTCAGCCATTACCTGTCGGTCCGCCATGCGATGAACGTTGTCGTAAACGAGTTCTGGCTTAATTAACCCCGTCGCACCTGGACGCTTGACGTAGTTACGGCGGTCAAAAACGTGACAGGTGTCGTGACCTACATTGACCTGGCGTCAGGTGTGACTGAAATTCCTGCCTGCGCCCTCATCCCCCATCCCCCTAGCGGCACGGGAAGAGGGCGTCTCCCTCGCTGGAGCATTCTAACGTCAAAGGACAGAGAGAGAGAGAGAGAGAGAGAGAGAGAGAGAGAGAGAGAGAATATAGCGATGCTGTTCTCCTGTGGGGCGGGCGGGGGTAGGTAGTAGCGACAGGAATGGATGAAGGCAAGCAAGCGGGTGGGTAGTAGCGACAGAAATGGATGAAGGCAAGCAAGTCTGAATATGTACATATGTATGTAGGTAATGTCTGCGTAGGTATATGTATGTATACGTTCATATGTCGTCAAAGTTCGTCCATGTCGCCTTAGAAATAAGACGAGAACACCTTGTCGTAGGGGTTCGGAGGTGTCATTTGGCCCGTGAAATGACAAGGGCGAACGCCAAGGTCGTGTAGGGAGAGAGAGAGAGAGAGAGAGAGAGAGAGAGAGAGAGAGAGAGAGGCGTGGGTGTGTCCATTATGCAAGGCGCGGGGGAGGGGGGAGGTGAGGTGGGTATCGGGAGAACACGAGACGTGATGCATTTGCTCTTTGCAGATGACACCGTCGTGGTGGCAGACCTCGAGACAGGAACTCCCCCACCCCAAGCTGGTGTGTGTGTGCGTGTGTGTGAGTGAAGAGGAGGATGATACGTGTGTGTGAGTGTGTGTGTGAGTGTGTGTGTGTGAGAGAGAGAGAGAGAGAGAGAGAGAGAGAGAGAGAGAGAGAGAGAGAGAGAGAGGAAGATGAGAGTTGATGTGAGTATAAGGTGAGGATGTGAGGCTTGGCGACGGGAGGACAAGACAGGTTCGAGTGTGGGTAGTGGCGTGGCGTCCTTAGTAAACCTATGAGGTGATGTGAGGTGTGGCGGCAGCAGGTGGACGAGCCATGAGGGCTGGAGTAATTTATGAGTTGGGAGGGGAGGTTACTCATCGTAAGTTGGGTATGATGAGTATAGTGGAAGGGGAGGTTATTCATCGTAAGTCGGGTATGATGAGTACAGTGGAAGGAGAGGTTATTCATCGTAAGTCGGGTATGATGAGTATAGTGGAAGGGGAGGTTATTCATCGTAAGTCGGGTATGATGAGTATAGTGGAAGGGGAGGTTATTCATCGTAAGTCGGGTGTTTGAAGGTATACTCATCTGGACAGTGGTGTGTGAATGCGAGTCTGGTGAGCCCTTTGATGCTATACAGAACGGGAAGAGATGGGATGTTTTGCTTGGGAAGGAAAATGGTGTGAGGTGGCTGAAAGAAAATGGTGTGAGGTGGCTGAAAGAAAATGGTGTGAGGTGGCTGAAAGAAAATGGTGTGAGGTGGCTGAAAGAAAATGGTGCGAGGTGGCTGAAAGAAAATGATGAGGTGGCTGAAGAAGATGGTGTGAGGTGGCTGAAAGAAAATGGTGGGAGGTGGCTGAAAGAAAATGGTGGGAGGTAGCTGAAAGAAAATTGTGTGAGGTGGCTGAAAGAAAATGGTGTGAGGTGGCTGAAAGAAAATGGTGTGAGGTGACTGAAAGAAAATGGTGTGAGGTGGCTGAAAGAGAACAGAAGGCAACGTAATTTGGAAGTTAGAATGATTAGAAATTACATTAATCGAAAAAGATTTTCTTTAAATATAATTGGGAAGTTGAAGAATCTATACACTTGCAGACGTGTTCAGATTTACCAATTACCTTAAGTTACATTTGACCTCATGGATTATACAGGCTTTCAAACTAGGTCAAAAATGATGAGGTCACTTTGAACGTCAGGGGGGCTAAAACTCGCCCCTTACGAGGTCGTTAAAGGTGAAATCACCTCGCGAGACAGCCACGGACCTACGTTGGTCCAGACACTCCCACGGACCACACACGGACATGGACAGAGACCACGTAAATATAAATATATTGTATTCCCAGTAGGGTCATGAGCCATGGTTGCTGTGTACGACGTAGCTAGGACGATCGTAGGTAACGCTGGGTAGTTAGGATGTTTACGAATATTGATGTGGGTTTTATTATTTTTTTTTTTTTTTTTTTGTATTACGAATACTCGTGGTTCGTTCTTTCCCTCAGCCTGTGAGAGGCGTGGATCGCTGTCCACTCTCACTAGCCTGTGAGAGGCGTGGATCGCTGTCCACTCTCACTACCCTGTGAGAGGCGTGGACTGCTGTCCACTCTCACTACCCTGTGAGAGGCGTGGGCCGCTGTCCACTCTCACTAGCCTGTGAGAGGCGTGGGCCGCTGTCCACTCTCACTAACGTGTGAGAGGCGTGGACTGCTGTCCACTCTCACTACCTTGTGAGAGGCGTGGACTGCTGTCCACTCTCACTAACGTGTGAGAGGGCCCAGTATCGCCCTCCGCTCTCACTAACTATATATATATATATATATAACCCTCTCACTAAGAAGATTACCCGCTCTCACTCCTGACACCGAAGTGCCTCTCTCTCTCTCTCTCTCTCTCTCTCTCTCTCTCTCTCTCTCTCTCTCTCTCTCTCTCTCTCTCTCTCAAGATTCATCTGTCTCGTGTTTACTCACCACGCAACTCATCTCTCTCTCACGCATCTCACTCAGGTATCTCTCCTCTCCCCTTACCCACCTACCCTCCCTTACACACACACACACACACACACACACACACACGCACAAACCTCCCCTTCCTCCCTCCCTCCTCTCACACACCTTATCTCTCCCCCTCCACCCACCCCCTCCCTGCTCTTATCTCTCCTTCACCCTCCTCTCACCTCCCAGATTAACCCATCATTCCCCATCTTACTCATTTTCAAGTGTCAGGACTCGAAACCCACAGACCACGCCCGAAGCCCGGTGGCTGAACGTTAGCGATCGCTAACGCCAGCGTTCACAAATCTCCAGCGTTCGTTTTCCTTGGCGTTCAATATCGCCAGCGTTCACCATCTCCAGTGTTCGTTCTCCTTGGCGTTCAATATCGCCAGAGTTCAGCATCTCCAGCGTTCGTTTACTCTGGCGTTCACTATCGCCAGCGTTCACTATCGCCTACATTCAGTACTTACGGCGTTCAATTTCTACAGCGTTCAATGTATCCGGCGTTCAACATGTCCTGCGTTCAGCGACCATCCGTATCTCCCAACCCCTGAGACCCGCCCAAGGGAATACGACTTTTAGAGAAATTAGAGCAAGATTGCATTACTCAGTCGATCTTCCTCTTTGAATAAACACATATTCACTACTGTTAATATTCTGAGAAAGATTGTTTATTAAATATTTGTCTGAAGATCTTCGATTTCCATGTATTGAATGATTCGGTATCTTCAGTACGACTGTGCGAAGGTACGACCCCTTGAGAGCGAAGGTACGACCCCTGGGTGCGAAGGTACGACCTCTGAGTACGAGAGTACGACCCATGAGTACGAGGGTATGACCCTTGAGTACGAGGGTACGACCCTTGAGTACGAGGGTACGACCCATGAGTACGAGGGTATGACCCTTGAGTACCAGGGTACGACCCCTTGAGTACGAGGGTATGTCCCTTGAGTACGAGGGTACGACCCCTTGAGTGAGAGGGTGCGACCTCTGGGTGCGAAGGTACGACCTCTGAGTACGAGGGTACGACCCCTGGGTAGGATGGTCTGGCCTTTGACCTGACCTTTACAGGGTCATGGTGAAGGGTTACATACGCCTTCATGTCCTGGGGTCGTACCGTCGTGCTCAAGGGTCATACCGTCGTGTTCAAGGGTCGTACCGTCGTGTTCAAGGGTCGTACCGTCGTGTTTAAAGGTCGAACCGTCGTGCTCAAGGGTCGTACCTTCACACTCAGGGGTCGTAACGTCGTGTTCAAGGGTCGTACCGTCGTGTTTAAAGGTCGAACCGTCGTGCTCAAGGGTCGTACCTTCACACTCAGGGGTCGTACCGTCGTGTTCAAGGATCGTACCATCGTGCTCAAGGGTCATACCGTCGTGCTCAAGGGTCGTACCTTCACACTCAGGGGTCGTAACGTCGTGTTCAAGGGTCATACCGTCGTGCTCAAGGGTCGTACCTTCACACTCAGGGGTCGTAACGTCGTGTTCAAGGGTCGTACCGTCATGTTCAAGAGTTTAAACCCCCCCTTCTCTCTCTCCATATATAAACACTATACATAAATCCAAGACCTTCAATTCCCTATAGAAACAAACACAAGGCAATACTTCATTCTAATTCCCTCTATAAACACTAAGAAAGGGATTCAATGCCACTTGATCCCCTTGTATCAACAGGAAAAAAGAAAATATAAGCGATTCAATTCCTGTAATTCCCTGTTGAAACGGTAACACGACTGGATCCCCCCCTTCCTGTTCACTGTTGTGGGGAAGTCGAGCTGGGCATTCTGTTTACGCCGTTGAAAAAAAGAAAGAAAGAGAGAAAAGAAAAAAAAAGGAATTCATTCCTCCTCAAGCCATCTATATATCCCGGAAATGGCGGGAGAATTTCCCGGGTTTAGAGAATTCCCAGACCGGGGGGGGAGGGGAGGGGAGGGGGGGGTTATCCACCTCAACCTGAGAGAGAGAGAGAGAGAGAGAGAGAGAGAGAGAACACACACACACACACCTTCCTGTCTATCTATTTACCATCTATCTGTGCATCAATATATCTATCTATGTATCTGTATGCCTGTCTGTCATTTTATTAATCTATTTCTATATCTATATATCTGTCTATGTGTATGTATGTGTGTCTGTCATTTTATTAATCTATTTCTGTATCTATATATCTGTCTATGTATATCTGTGTGTCTGTCTATTATTCTATCTATCAATCTAGCTATATGATATTCATGTCTATCATTCTATCTATCAATCTAGCTACATAATATACATCCTACATACACAAATACACACATAAGCGACCATGTTTACTTCATACAGTTATAAGAAAAGACATTTCCCATCTATATGCAAATTTTCTAACTCCAATTAGAAAATCTATTTACCTGAGAAGAAACTACATCTACTACCTCTGGTCTTAGGTTAGAATTAGATTCTTGTGTAGAGATAATTGCTGAGATAAAAGACGGATAAATTCATAGGCGTTTATTAAGAAGTTGATTTAAACGTCTAAGGACAATGGTATGGTAATCTGGCTTCGTTTTTTTTTTTTTTTAATTCATTCTTGCTTATACAATTAATTTTTTTTTGTTATTTCTTTATTTTTTTGTTTGTGTTTTTGTATGTGTGTGGATCTTGGGGCCCACAGTGAACCAAAATACTCCGTTTCCCTATTTCTTGAAGAGCGGGGCGGAGGCGTCCTCCACGCACCCCTTTAGTTTTATAGACTGGAATAAACCACACGTTTTATATACTGTTTTTTTTTGAAAGAGTAAACCAAGAAAATATACCCTCTCTTTCCCTGGGGGTCTGAGATAAAACACCAGCGTGCCCCTTTACCTCCCTTTACACCCCTTTCCTTCCCTTTACAACCCCTTTCCTTCCCTTTGCACCCCTTTCCTTCACTTTACACCCATTTCCTTCCCTTTACACCCCTTTCCCTCACTTTACACCCATTTCCATCCCTTTACAACCCCTTTCCTTCCCTTTACAACCCCTTTGCCTCCCTTTACACCCCTTTCCATCCCTTTACAACCCCTTTCCTTCCCTTTACAACCCTTTCCTTCCCTTTACAACCCCTTTCCTTCCCTTTACACCCCTTTCCATCCCTTTACAACCCCTTTCCTTCCCTTTACAACCCTTTCCTTCCCTTTACAACCCCTTTCCTTCCCTTTACACCCCTTTCCATCCCTTTACAACCCCTTTCCTTCCCTTTACGCCCCTTTCCATCCCTTTA
>NC_092250.1:17036616-17056616 GCF_036320965.1 Panulirus ornatus
ACGAGTGAGCTGCGAAGAAGAAGAGATGAAGAATGAGAAATTATATATATATATATATATATATATATATATATATATATATATATATATATATATATATATATATATATATATATATATTCACAGGAAAGCAGTCTTTTGTCTTTATAGCTCTCCTTGATTCTTCATGTTCGTCCTTGATTCAAAGAATTACGAATTCGTAGAATTCGTGTGTGTGTGTGTGTGTGTGTGTGTGTGTGTGTGTGTGTGTGTGTGTGTGTGTGTGTGTGCGTGCGTGTGTGTGTGTGTGCGTGTGTGTGTGTGTGTGTGTGTGATAACTCATTTATAATAACCTACTTACACAGGACTGGAAGGGAGGTCCTACAATTGTGCCCCCCCCTCCTATCCTTCCCATTTCTTGGAGCCTCATCCAATCTCACAATTTTTCTTTCCCATTCCTTCCTTCCTTCCTTCCTTCCTTCCTTCATTCATTCATTCATTCATTCATTCATCCATTCATTCATTTATTCGTTCCTTCCTTCCTTTCTTCCTTCCTTCCTCCTTCCTTCCTTCCTTCCTTCCTTCCTTCCTCGAGGAGCTAAACTGTGGAATTCCCTCTTCCCTCCCCTCCTCCTCTCGGCTTTCCCTCGTCCTATATAACCTCCTCTCCACCTTGAAGAGGGGGGGGGGTGTCAGGTCAGGTCAGGTCAGGTCAGGTCAGGTCATGTCTGCAAGCACGGGGCGGAACCCAGAGTAATTTCCGTTGTATTACGTGTTCCTCCTTCATAATGCTCACAACTGACCCCTCTCACTCCACCTGTTCGTGATTGTGGCTTTAAACTAAGCTGATATATATATATATATATATATATATATATATATATATATATATATATATATAGAGAGAGAGAGAGAGAGAGAGAGAGAGAGAGAGAGAGAGAGAGAGAGAGCCAGGTTTGTATGTCAATATGCTGACTACCTCATTAAGCTACAAGCCAGAGTTTATTATAACCTGCTTATTAAGGTAGGGATAGAGGTGGGGGGGGTGTCATTAGCGCTTGTAGAGAGAGAGAGAGAGAGAGAGCCAGCCAGCCTATACCGTGTTTCATTTTGCAAAATGAAACAGTTGTTTAAGTACCTGCAGAGTGTGCAAATACAGGCACGTGAATGTGATGCGAATCATACGATCAATTGTGATATGAAGCGGAAACGAAAATGACCCTTAAGGTGTATATGGCATAGAGGTTATAATCACCCTTAACGACCCATCCTGTGACCTTCATCAATTGCCAGGGTTAACAATAGTTTTGGCTCGATGATCATGATGATGGTGATGGCTAGTTAGTGCCTCGGTAATCTCAGGTCAAAGGTCAGGTCACCGTTAGAGCCAAGGGTCGTCCGTCGTGCTCAAGGGGTCGTACCGTCGTACTCAAGGAATCGTACCGTCGTGCTCAAGGGGTCGTATCGTCGTGCTCAAGGCGTCGTATGGTCGTCGTGCTCAAGGGGTCGTACTGTCTTCGAACTCAAGGGTCGTACCGTCGTGCTCAAGGGGTCGTATCGTCGTGCTCAAGAGGTCGTACCGTCGTATGCTCTAAGAGTTTTAACATACAGTGAAAGATACGTCTTAAGCACTCTATTGACCCTAACCCCTACAGCTACACCAGTCGATTTTATATGTTGTATATCATATAACATATATTATAACGTAGACAGCTTCTTAACAAAGCACTATAGTTATCAGTCCAGAGAACCAGAGAAACTGTGGTTCGCTAATTACTTGGAGGTCAAGGGTCATTACCGGCCGGGGTCATTCAAGGCAGTTAGGGTCAAGGGGTCATTATCATTCCGTCACAGTATCTATACATGACTGTATCACTGTATTTCCTACATTACTGTATCCCTATCACATGTCAGTGACTAGATTACTGTATCACTGTATTTCCTACATCACTGTATCCCTCTCTCGTGCCATTTAGATTACAGTAATACACTCCGGTTTTTGTGATCCCGGCTGATTTGAATACGAATATGTAGATCAGCAGTTGAGACACTCGTTAACGGATACAAAAAGCAGAAAGTGTGTGAACGTTTAATTACAGTACAGAATAATGAATAATTTGAATCTATCAATTAATTCATGAAGAATTGCAGTAATACAGCCCGCTGTATCATACACACGTAGGATAGGTTAGGTGGAGCCCGTAAACCTGTGATTGATGTAAATGATTTTCTTACACAAGTAAACGTAAATGGTCAAAACTGCGAGTGTAAATAATGTAAAAAGATCACTTAAAACTACAGAAAGAAATGTCGTTTTTACTAAAACGTAAACAGGTTCTCAAAAAATGTAATCTGTGTTACAGGAATGTAATTCAATGTGAAATGTAATTGTATTTCGGAATTTTTTCTTAGTTTCGAATTCAATGTTGATAACAGAGGCGAATAAACATTTTCATTCCATGTTACATTTTAAACGATTTACATGTAAAACTGTAAATGATGGATCGGTATATACTATTATCCTCGTAAACCAGACATTAAATGTTTAACACTGAAAAAAAAAAATGTGTAAAAAGGTATGAAATTTACACCTTATATAGAATTATTATAATAAACGAAATGTATATACCCATTTTTAACCGATGTATACAATACGTCTCTTCGATGTATATCAACTGATTGTTATATTTCACTCTGGTGTCTCCCCTGGTGATGTGATTATTACACGAAAGTGCACTTGGGAACTTATCGTGTTTCATTTTCCCCCATGGACTCGTAGGAATATATATATATATATATATACATTGATTTACAACCCCATTAGTGACTTCTTTCCCTCCCGGTCCAGGTAAACTGCGCATTTAATAATTTCTTGATTGTAATTATACATCGCAATTATGGATATTATTCTCGCCTCCAGCAGCGTGCAGCTCTTGGTGTACCTCTCTCTCTCTCTCTCTCTCTCTCTCTCTCTCTCTCTCTCTCTCTCTCTCTCTCTCTCTCTCACTGATCACAATTCAATTCGATGCCCCTAAGTGATATACACTCGGGTCCCTCAAGGCTTTCAGCACTGACCCCTAATCATGGGTCGAGGTAGTTACTCACATAGTTTGAACTATATATATATATATATATATATATATATATATATATATATATATATATATATATATATGATATACACAGATTGTCCTCCAATAGCTTGGATTCGAGCGGCTACAACTTGAGTTAGAGGAATAGGGGATTTCTAATGACTGAGCTGAATTAGTTAGAAGTCATAGGAAGAAAGAGAATGGGATAGATGGATATGGAGTATTATTCAAATGAACAGAGGGGCTAGGATGATGGACAGAGGGGCTAGTATGATGAACAGAGGGGCTAGTATGATGAACAGAGGGGCTAGCATGATAAACAGAGGGGCTAGTATGATGAACAGAAGGGCTAGTATGATGAACAGAGGGGCTAGTATGATGAACAGAGGGGCTAGTATGATGAACAGAGGGGCTAGTATGATGGACAGTGGGGCTAGTATGATGAACAAAAGGCCTGTATGATGATCAAAAGACTTGTATGATGATCAGAAGGCTCTTATGATGAACAGAGGGGCTAGCATGATGAACATGGGGGCTAGTATGATGAACAGAAGGTTGTTATAATGAACAGATTGGCTAGTATGATGAACACAGAGTGAGTATGATGTGTGTGTGTATCTGTGTCTGTGTGTGTCTGTGTGTCTTTGTGTGTGTGTGTGTCTGTGTGTGTCTGCGTGTGTCTGTGTGTGTATGTGTGTGTCTGTGTGGGTCTGTGTGTGTGTGTGTGTGTGTGTGTGTGTGTGTGTGTGTGTGTCTGCGTGTATCTGTGTGGGTCTGTGTGTGTGTGTGTGTCTGTGTGGGTCTGTGTGTGTGTGTGTGTGTGTGTGTGTGTGTGTCTGTGTGTGTCTGTGTGTGTGTGTGTGTGTGTGTGTGTGTGTGTGTGTGTGTCTTCCTCGTGAGCATTATTGGTAACCAAGCGTGAGTAATTTTGAATTGAAAGCGTCGGCAGACTTGGGCGAATATTGCTCAATAACTCAGGGGGATTTTCGCACTTACAGGAGATATTTGGAGGGTTATAGATAATTTCCTTTTATTTTTTTTTTTTTTGAACTATGTGTAGTTGATTTATAAGAAGATATGAATACAAGTCTTTCCTTGTCTGCAGATGATGATGTGTTCGGCTATTTGTGGACGTGGGTTGTGGACACAGTGTGTGTGTGTGTGTGTGTGAGGAGAGAGAGAGAGAGAGAGAGAGAGAACTTATCTCTCACAGTTTTCGAGACCTTAGTTTCATTTATCTCATCTTCTGTGAGTTTTATCTCCGTCAATATATATATATATATATATATATATATATATATATATATATATATATATATATAAGGAAGCGTGTCTTTGTACTTACAAAGACTTGTGCCCTTGTACTCACAAAGAAAGCATGCCTTTGTACCCACAAGGAAGTGTTTTTCACCTCAACAAGAGAAATAAAAGTGGAATTCTTTGTATCTGTAATGAACTCATTGGTTGAGGAACTCGTGTGGGGCCAGTTGGGCCTCTGTGGTCAGCATTGAGTTACCACAACTGTGAATGAGTTACATGAGATCTCTTGGCTCCCCGGGGAGATTATCCTGGGTCTTGGTTGATTATCCTGGGTCTTGGTTGATTATCCTGGGTCTTGGTTGATTATCCTGGGTCTTGGTTGATTATCCTGGGTCTTGGTTGATTATCCTGGGTCTTGGTTGATTATCCTGGGTCTTGGTTAGATTATCCTGGGTCTTGGTTGATTATCCTGGGTCTTGGTTGATTATCCTGGGTCTTGGTTGATTATCCTGGGTCTTGGTTGATTATCCTGGGTCTTGGTTGATTATCCTGGGTCTTGGTTGATTATCCTGGGTCTTGGTTGATTATCCTGGGTCTTGGTTGATTATCCTGGTAGATGAAGGAAGACGAAAGCTTAACAAGACACATTTTGGGTGAAAGCTATGCTTTGATGCCCTTACATAACTAAGCTTTGTGTCCTCTTTAGAGCTAAGCTTTGTACCCTGTCATTGGTAAGCTTTGTGTCATTCTAGGGCTAAGCTTTGTATCCTGTCAAAGCTAAGCTGTGCCCTTTCTTAGCTGAGCTCTGTGTTCTTTTCAGAGCTAAGCTGTTTGCTGTTTCATAGCCAAGCTTTATTTCCTTTTAGGGCTAAGCTTTGTACCCTTTTTAAGGCTAAGTTCCTTGCCCTTTTTAGGGTTATAGCGAGAGAGAGAAAATATTGCCCTTAAAGAAGGGGATCGGAGTGACCTTCAGAGACCCTGGGAGACCTGAAAACCTGTGGCCCTAAGGACTTGACCCACCGGGATGAGGGTCGGGGGGGAGGGGGGGCTGAGGACCTGAAGAGCTGAGGCTATGAGGACCTGAGCGTCATAGGACCTGGAGACCCCTAAAGAGACCCAAGAATGTCTGGTGAGGGACGAAATATTTTAATTTTTTCCCCCCCGTGGGTCGAGGGCCAGGAATTCCCTCCTCCTTGTGACGACAAAGACATTCCTGGTCCGGTGGCCAGCGGCCAGGAACCCTCCCTTACCCTTCCCCACCTCCCGTCCATTCCTCCTCCCCCCATTCCCACAATCCAGGAAGGGGGGAGGAGGGGAGGGGTCCTGGATACCTACCATCTCCTCACTTTGGGGTGATGGACAAGGACCCAGGATCCCCCTTCCCTCCCTTCCACATTAGGGGCCGGTGACTAGCAGAAAGATGTCCCTCCCATTCTCACTTACACTCTCCTCATTCCTCTCTCTCTCTCTCTCTCTCTCTCTCTCTCTCTCTCTCTCTCTCTCTCTCTCTCTCTCTCTCTCTCCCAGAGAAAGTAAGAGACGGAAGAAGGAAACTGAAGAGAGGAGCGAAAGACATAGAAAAATGAGAGAGACGAGGGTGCGAGGCAGAGGAGAGAGAGAGAGAGGGCCAAAAGAGAGACATAAAGAGACATGCATAAGTGAGAGATAGAAGAGAGAGACACATGAGATCGTCAGAGGAGAGAGACTTCAAACAACTGGAAATTGACAGATCAACAGGTTGGGTGTTTCTCACTGTTTGTTTGTTTTGTTTTTGTTTATCCTGCAATGTCGCTGGAGTTGAGTTTCTTTCACGTTTTACTATCGACATGTTTGATGCAGTGTCTTTATATCTGTTTATTTGTCTGTCACATAGTTACATGAAATGTTTATCTGCCGAATATATGCTTGTATATCAGTGTGAACAACTGTCCGTTGTTCTTCATCGAGACTTGAGAACAGCATTTCATTTGGGAGAATTTTCAAATGATTGCCACACTCGAACTCCCGCCCCTCCACTCTTGGCTCTTCCGGTCTTCGGGGCCGGCCCTTTGCTTTTCCCTAGTCACTATTACCGCCATATGCTCGGCCCGTCAGAACCTATTGGCGTCGGCTGAAGCATATTGGAACCTGTCAAGAGCTTGTCGAAGCCCTCCTGATTTATCGAACCTCTTCGGAATCTGTCGCATCCTGTCGGACCCTGTCGCACCTTGTCGCACCCTGATAGCTATCATTGACATTGACCTGTGCAGGAGGACGTCCAGCACCACAACCCTCCCCCAACCCGCCCCTCCTCACTCCCCCAACACGAACTTGGGCCTCATGAACGTGGTTTAAAAGGTTGGAAAAGGATCACTGAAGGAGGCCTTCCATAACAGAGGGTCTAATGCACGCCCCCGGGGAGGCGCGGAGGCTCCCTCCTCCTGAAGCGACGCGTTGCGTCTGCTCCATTAAGCATGAGAGGAAATCTGCTGAGGTGGTTCCCCTCCGTGAATGTACAGTGCTTCCGCGGACATGTAGTGCCGGATGTTTTGTGACAGATCCTGGACGCTGCATTAGGTAGAAGGGCAACGGCTCTGACTCGGGTCGTAATGGAGTCATCTCGTCCCTCACTGTCGCGCGGGAGGTTCCTACAGATCGGCGGAAGGGCAGCCGAGCGACGCGCGCCGGTCATGCAAATTATCGTTCAGTCCGGCGTCGATGATCACCGGGAAGAAGATGGGGCTCCGATGTGTGACGAGGTGGACGTCTTGAAGTGGTCTTCCCTCCGTCTACTGACGGTTTGGGTCTGGACGTCCAGGTGAGGAGGAGGAGGGGGCGCTGCTGCTGCTGCTGAAGTGGCTAACGTGAGTGATATGTTTCCTCCTTCCCTTCCCTCTCTCCCTCCCTCCCTTTCCACAACAGTGGCCTGAAAAATACTCTCTCTCTCTCTCTCTCTCTCTCTCTCTCTCTCTCTCTCTCTCTCTCTCTCTCTCTCTCTCTCTCTCTCACCACCACCACCATCATCATCATCATCATCATTCTTTCTTTCTTTCTTTCGTGTGAGTTGTTCAACGCCAGCGAAGTCATCTTTCTCCTCCTCCTTCTCCTCTCCTTTTTCTTCTTCTTCTTCCCCCTCCTCCTCTTCCTCCTCCTCCTCCTCCAAGTCATTCCCCTTCCTCCCAATACACTTAAGACCTGAGAACGTCTCGAGCTTTGCTTTCTCCTTTTAGCCTGGAGACAAATGGAAGGGGGGGTCCATTTTCCTTGCACCCGTTAACGCAAGCAAAACACTCTACTGGATCCTGCGTGACCACAATAATTGCCTGCCGATATTTCCGCCACTGGGCCTTTTTTTTTTTTTTGAGACGCTGCCGATTCCCCACCCCGATTTCTCCCCCCCACTACCCGATAGTTTCCTTCCGATATTTGCCCTCTGTGCGATGAAGGAGTGCCAGTATGTTGTCATTAAGGAGTGGGTGTTACGAGCGAGCCATACGTGGAAAATGATCAGTTTCTACGGCCGACTATCTCCCTGGTAGGAACGTACAGGTCGACCATACGTATGTTGGTGTCCCATCTGTCATTGAGCCAGAGGGCGAGGTGGGAGACTAGGTTTAGAATTCTCCATTTGAAAACGACCGAGCGGAGCAGGTCATCTTCATCTCATGGCGCTAATAGATAACACCACAGCTTTGTAACTCAATTTCCCCTTGGTGAACTCAAGTGAACAGCCCACTTGTTCACCAGAACAATATAACAGATGATTAGATAACAAAAGGAACTTACTTGAGATAAACAGCCGGTCTAAGTAGTTCACGGATGGTGGGGGCTTTCCCAGGTCACCAGCGACGCTCCTGCCGATAGAGGAAGGAAAGGGTTGAATTGGCAGTTTGCTACTGGGTCTAATGACTGAATTGGCAGTTTGCTACTGGGTCTAATGACTGAACTGGCAGTTTGCTACTGGGTCTAATGACTGAACTGGCAGTGTGCTACTGGGTCTAATGACTGAACTGGCAGTTTGCTACTGGGTCTAATGACTGAACTGGCAGTTTGCTACTGGGTCTAATGACTGAGGTGGCAGTTAGCTACTGGGTCTAATGGCTGAATTGGCAGTTTGCTACTGGGTTTAATGACTGACCTGGCAGTTTGCTACTGGGTCTAATGACTGAACTGGCAGTTTGCTACTGGGTCTAATGACTGAAGTGGCAGTTTGCTACTGGGTCTAATGACTGAAGTGGCAGTTTGCTACTGGGTCTAATGGCTGAATTGGCAGTTTGCTACTGGGTTTAATGACTAACCTGGCAGTTTGCTACTGGGTCTAATGACTGAAGTGGCAGTTTGCTACTGGGTCTAATGACTGAAGTGGCAGTTTGCTACTGGGTCTAATGACTGAACTGGCAGTTTGCTACTGGGTCTAATGACTGAACTGCTCCTTCCCCTTTCATGGGGGTAAGAAAGGGGCGATGAATAATTTCTTGTTGTGTTGAGTGGACAAAGAAATTGGAAAGGGCTGGGTGGGGATGGGGGGGGGGGATTACGAGCCGGCTTTCAGAGCTGGATAGCATTGTAATCTCTCTAATTAACTCGTTACCTCGGTACGTTTCATTACGTGTCTGTTTGTGCTCGTTTCTACCCCTTGGACGATGCCTGGTGTACGAGAGAGAGAGAGAGAGAGAGAGAGAGAGAGTGTGTGTGTGTGTGTGTGTGTGTGTGTGTGTACCCTAACTCCTCAGTGAGGTAATTAACATTAACCTTGCGCAGTTTCTTGTTTGCTTCCTCTCCTTTGCATTCGTATTAACTCCGGCAAAGCAAGCGTGTTGCATCACCCCCCCCGCGCACCCCCCCAGGTCTTGCATGACGCAGCGAGGGGCCCCTCCCCCCCCCCTTCCCTTCCCCCACATTTCTCAGTACTTCCATCCGTCTCTGCTAGGATTGCTTGGTTGCTTGACTTGCTTGGTTGCTTGATTGCTTGTTTACTTGATTGCTTACTTGCTTGATTGATTGCTTACTTGCTTGCTTGATTGATTGTTTGCCTGTTTATTTGCTTGCTCGATTGCTTACTTGCTTGCTTGTTTACTTGCTTACTTGCTTGTTTGTTTGCTTGCTTACTTGATTGCTTGCTTGGCGCTCTGCCATAGCCAGCGGGGCGCATCGCCCCATCTGCCTACCATGGCCTCTCCCTCTCCCATGCCAGACAGACTATGGTAATGGAAACAATTATGGCACCATGCTCATGGCACCATGCTCATGGCACCATGCTCATGGCACCATGCACATGGCACCATGCACATGGCACCATGCTCATGGCACCATGCACATGGCACCATGCTCATGGCACCATGCACATGGCACCATGCACATGGCACCATGCTCATGGCACCATGCTCATGGCACCATGCACATGGCACCATGCTCATGGCACCATGCACATGGCACCATGCTCATGGCACCATGCTCATGGCACCATGCACATGGCACCATACACATGGCACCATGCACATGGCACCATGCTCATGGCACCATACTGGTCTGTTAAGCCACAGACGACCCTCACCCATCCTGGTTTCTTCATCCACCCATTTTATCTCCCCCCAGGTCCTTTGTCTCCCCATCAGCTGTTCTCCCCTACCCTCTCTCTCTCTCTCTCTCTCTCTCTCTCTCTCTCTCTCTCTCATGAGGGACCCCGTCGTCACCCATCACTCGATATTCTACGGATCCTACCAAAGCTTCACGAACTCCCCCCCTTCCCCCCCAACACCCATTCCACCCATTCCACCCATTCCACCCATTCCACCCATTCCACCCATTCCCACATGACGCCAAGGGGAGGGGAAGGGAGGGGAGGGGGAGGAGCTGAGTGCATGACACTGGCACCGTCTCTCACTCTCTGTTGATGACGCATGCGTCGCATGACGCAGGGTGTGCGCATGATGAACCATGTGACGCATGACATGCGGGTAAAAAAAAAAGCTCTGCGACGCATTGTATACACATGACGGTCTACGTGACGCAGGCTATACGTACGACGGTCAACGCGACGCATGGTATACGCACGACGGTCTACGTGACGCAGGGTATACGCACGACGGTCTACTCGACGCATGGTATACGCACAACGGTCTACGCGACGCATAGTATACGCATAACGGTCCACGCGACGCAGGGTATACACGTGTCGGCAACGCGTGAAGGCATGACACGCACACGCTGGTGGACGCATGACGCATGCCAAACACATCGACTCGCTGCATCACTGCCAACACCGCATGACACTGACGCATTGTCATGCAGAGACGCTGGTAGCGACACGTAACGGAGCGCCGTGAATGGGCAGTTTGAAACGACCCGTTCTTACAACATCCGAGGGTTTCGAAGCCTGGGAATGAAGAGCACCATGAATATTATACATCGTTCTTCATCATGGTTATACACTATGTCATTCACAGGTTTAACACTATGTTATTCACATGTTGTACACTGCGTCATTCACAGGTTTAACACTATGTTATTCACATGTTGTACACTGCGTCATTCACAGGTTTAACACTATGTTATTCACATGTTGTACACTGTGTCATTCATAGGTTTAACACAATGTTATTCACATGTTGTACACTGCGTCATTCACAGGTTTAACACTATGTTATTCACATGTTGTACACTGCGTCATTCATAGGTTATACACTGCTTCATTCATAGGTTATACACTGCGTCATTCATAGGTTATACACTGCTTCATTCATAGGTTATACACTGCGTCATTCACAGGTTATACACTACGTTATTCACAGGTTGTACACTGCGTCATTCATAGGTTATACACTGCGTCATTCATAGGTTACACACTGCGTCATTCACAGGTTATACACTATGTTATTCACAGGTTGTACACTGCGTCATTCACAGGTTATACACTGCGTCATTCACAGGTTATACACTGCGTCATTCATAGGTTATACACTGCGTCATTCACAGGTTATACACTATGTCATTCACAGGTTATACACTGCGTCATTCACAGGTTATACACTGCGACATTCACGGAGAGATAATTGCCTCGTTTTATTGCCTCAGAGAGTCTCGAAGAGATAAGGCAGTCTCTCAGAGAGTCTCGAGATAGATAGGGGCAATGTCTCTCACAGAGTCTTGAGATAGATAGGGCTATCTCTCACAGAGTCTTGAGATAGATAGGGCTATCTCTCACAGAGTCTCGAGATAGATAAGGCTATCTCTCACAAAGTCTCAAGATAGATAAGGCTATCTCTCACAGAGTCTCGAGATAGATAAGGCTATCTCTCACAGAGTCTCAAGATAGATAAGGCTATCTCTCACAGAGTCTCGAGATAGATAAGGCTATCTCACAGAGTCTCGAGAATGATAGGGCTATCTCTCACAGAGTCTCAAGATAGATAAGGCTATCTCTCACAGAGTCTCGAGATAGATAGGGCTATCTCTCACAGAGTCTCGAGATAGATAAGGCTATCTCTCACAGAGTCTCGAGATAGATAGGGCTATCTCTCACAGAGTCTCGAGATAGATAGGGCTATCTCTCACAGAGCCTGGAGATAGATAGGAGCTATCTCTCACAGAGTCTCGAGATAGATAGGGCTATCTCTCACAGAGTCTCGAGATAGATAGGGGCAATATCTCTCCCCAGAGTGTGGGGCAGGTCTCGACCCAGCCCCACCTCTACTTGATCCACGAAGGAAGTTTATCCTTTTCCCTCTGATCTCCTGCCACCAGCACACGAATACCACGAACGCCACGCGCGCACTAGGGGCGCACGCACGCATGCACGCATAGCACGACCCTCGGCGAATGCATGACGCGTTCGTATGCAATGCACCACACCCCCACTCCCATCCCTCCCCCAAACTTCAGAGCGCGCCGGGTGCATTAATGCGCCAGCGCTCGCCCCAAGTCCAGGGTCGGGTCATGCGTTGGTACGCATGATCCGACGACGCCATGCATGGCATTGCCAGTGTCCTCACGAACGCATGTTGTTCTCCTCCACCGTCGATGAATGCAAAGAGGATTCGTATGAGGAAAGAAGATGAAATGGCGATAACGGTAGACCTTGAGGGTGGAGGTGGACCTTGAGGGTGGAGGTGGACCTTGAGGGTGGAGGTGGACCTTGAGGGCGGAGGTGGACCTTGAGGGTGGAGGTGGCCCTTGAGGGTGCAGGTGGCCCTTGAGGGTGGAGGTGGACCTTGAGGGTGGAGGTGGACCTTGAGGGTGGAGGTGGACCTTGAGGGCGGAGGTGGACCTTGAGGGTGGAGGTGGACCTTGAGGGTGCAGGTGGCCCTTGAGGATGGAGGTGGACCTTGAGGGCGGAGGTGGACCTTGAGGGTGGAGGTGGACCTTGAGGGTGGAGGTGGACCTTGAGGGCGGAGGATGTGGTTGTTCAAGACCTACAGTGTCCTTTTGGGTTCTAAAAGGTCTTCCTTGAACTTTACAGGGTCTTCCTTGAACTCTACAGGGTCTTCCTTGAACTGCACAAGGTCTTCCTTCAACTCTACAAGGTCTTCCTTCAACTCTACAAGGTCTTCCTTCAACTCTACAAGGTCTTCCTTCAACTCTACAAGGTCTTCCGAGCTCTAAGAAGGATATGTTGAGCTCCAAAATATCTTTGGAGCTTCCATAGTTTATAGAAAAAAAATTTTGGTTGAACAGAAGACCTGCCGACCATTCCCAAGCTGTACATATGGAACGCTTAAGCTTTTCAAGAGCTTCGGAAATGCACAGTTAAGCTCTAAGCTTTTATAAATAAGGTGTTCCGAGTCCTGCAAGATCCCGTAAGCTTTAAAGGTCGTCTAAGCTTTATAGATCGTCTAAGCTTTATAGATAGTCTAAGCTTTATAGATCGTCTAAGCTTTGTAGATCGTCTAGGCTTTATCCCTGGGGATAGGGGAGAAAGAATACTTCCCACATACTCCCTGCGTGTCGTAGAAGGCGACTAAAAGGGAAGGGAGCGGGGGGCTGGAAATCCTCCCCCTCTCGTTTTGATTTTCAAAAGAAGGAACAGAGAAGGGGGCCAAATGAGGATATTCCCTCAAAAGCCCAGTCCTCTGTTCTTAACGCTACCTCGCTTATGCGGGAGATGGCGAATAGTATGAAAGAAAAAAAGAAATATATATTGGAAAGGATCACAATTTTGCGCGTGATCAAGATATTCCTATGAGTCCACGGGAAAATGAAACACGAAAAGTTCCCAAGTGCACTTTCGTGTAATAATCACATCACATCACATCTCTTGTGTCTCCCCTGATGATGTGATTATTACACGAAAGTGCACTTGGGAACTTATCGTGTTTCATTTTCCACGTGGACTCATAGGAATATATATATATATATATATATATATATATATATATATATATATATATATATATATATATACTTAATAACATCAGAAATGAAAATGTTGATACTAGCTTCATCATTGTGACAGAGCTGAAGGAACCTGCGATTTATATAGAAATGGCGTCATATGATTGAGTTCCTCCCCCCCCCCCCCCCGGCATATAAATGTGCGATTTTAGAAACGATTTTAAGACTGGGATGTGTGAAATGGTTCAGTTATATAAGTGGTGTTGCCTCTCTCTCTCTCTCTCTCTCTCTCTCTCTCTCTCTCTCTCTCTCTCTCTCTCTCTCTCTCTCTCTCTCTCTCTCTCTCCTCGCCGTCAAATTTCACTCCCTCTCCCCACACAATTTGATAAAGTGTTCATGATCGCAAAATTTTACTCTGTTTTTTCCTTCGTCTCGTCGCGAATTTAGTATCATTATTATCTTTTTTTTTTTTATCTTTTAACCCCAAAGATTCTTGTTATAGATTCATGCCAGGGCGTGTCGTATTCCCTGTAGGATTTCTCTCTCTCTCTCTCTCTCTCTCTCTCTCTCTCTCTCTCTCTCTCTCTCTCTCTCTCTCTCTCTTTAACTTCGTTCTGGCGCGTAATTAACACCGCTCTCCGACTTTCGAATGACAATGGGGAATCTTTACCACCTTACAGAGAGAGAGAGAGAGAGAGAGAGAGAGAGAGAGAGAGAGAGAGAGAGAGGCACACAGGAGAATAATATATAGACTTTCACAAACCCATTTTGATTCCAATCGTATTTGACGTCGTGTGAAAGATGCAAGTTAACAATATCCCCCCTCTCTTCCCCCCCCCCCTCCCACTAACGACATTACTACGTAGTTAGAGCACAAGAGAAAGAGAGAGAGACCAGGATTAAGAAGAAATTAGCGAGAAAAGAAAACTAGTTCGTAGGTCCGGGTTAGACGTATAGCGAAGGGTTTAACATGACGCCTTTCGGGACGCCAGCCATTCCTCTCCTCGGTCGTGTTTACAAACATCACGTACTCAGCCTCACGGGGTTCTTGCCTCACCTCCGGGCTAGTTCCGGGGGTCTGGCGGCGCAGCAAAACACACCTTTACGGTAATATCAATTTTCTCTTCCCCCTCCCCCGGCCATAAGTTAGCCATAAAGATATAGAAAGATTATATTACTTTTGCGCCACACGATGGAGTAAACGCGTGAATATATACAAGTTGGATAAATCAAGGAGAAACGTGAAGGTCTTGTGGTCATAAGTTCGGCGTTGTTTTGAGTCGACGTGCGTTCGAGATGGCGTTAAAGGTTTTAGAAAATACGTAATTTATATGTATAAATTTTTATTTTCTATTTGACTTCATCCGCTAACTGTTAAATAAATTACAGCGATTCACATAACTCCTCAGTAAACCTATCCTTCTTTTTTTCCCCAAGTATTATGAGTCTTTTCATGTTATGAAATGCAAATTAGCTCGCTTTCTTTTCAAGTCTGTTTACTTGCACGGAATGGACGTCATGAAGCTGTTTTTGTTCTTTGGTTTTGTTTTTGTTCCATTTACATTTTGTTTGTTATCTTCTTGTCTTCACCGACTCAGCAAATATTGGTCGTTGTGTTTGCTTATTATCACGTGCTTTTGCAAGTGTTTGTTTCTGTAAGTATTTCATTATCCCTAAGATTGTATGAGTTGTGTGTGTGTGTGTGTGTGTGTGTGTGTGTGTGTGTGTCTAAGTGTGTGTGTGTGTGTGTGTGTGTGTGTGTGTGTGTGTGTGTGTTGTCTGTTGTCAACAAAAGTCACTTTCTCTTCTTCATATATAAAAAAAAGTCATTTCCTATATAGAAAAATATTATATTAAAAAAGCCTACAAATTTCTGGGGTTGTTTTCCCTTCATTGAAATCATCTATTTTTTTCCTCGTCGAGTTTTAATTAAAAAAAATTTCTTTATTAGTCTTCAATAAAACATTTGAGTCAGCAAGTTATAACCTTATGGTTGGTCTATGGTAATTTCCTCATGGTAGGGTGCGTTAGGGAAGGACTATGGTAGCTACATCATGGTAGAGTGCGTTAGGGAAGGACTATGGTAGCTACATCATGGTAGAGTGCGTTAGGGAAGGACTATGGTAGCTACATCATGGTAGAGTGCGTTAGGGAAGGACTATGGTAGCTACATCATGGTAGGGTGCGTTAGGGAAGGACTATGGTAGCTACATCATGGTAGGGTGCGTTGGAGAATGCACTCAGAAACGCATTTATGTAGACACACTCTCGAGAACACACTCAGGTTGATGCACGCACCCACAACACACCCATATACACTCACATTGACCTCATCAACCTAAGATTTGACCTTATGACCCCATGACCCTGAACTTTTTGACCTCACTCCCTGTAAACAGACAGACAGACAGAAAAAGCAAAACGAATAGACAGATACACAGACACACAGACAAATAGATGAGGACAGACAGACAGACAGACAGAAAAAAGCAAAACGAATAGACAAATACACAGACAGACAGACTAACAGATGAGGACAGACAGACAGACAAACAGAAAAAGGAAAACGAATAGACAGATGCAGAGACAGACAAATAGATGAGGACAGACAGACAGACAGACAGAAAAAGGAAAACGAATAGACAGATACACAGACACACAGACTAACAGATAAGGACAGACAGACAGACAGACAGACAAATAGACACCCCAGACCAACAGACAGACAAATAGACACCCCAGACCAACAGACAGACAAATAGACACCCCAGACCAACAGACAGACGAAATAGACACCCCCAGACCAACAGACAGACAGACAGACTCGCTAATGAACCAGGATCAACTACGCCAAATACAAGCAGTGGTGTAAAAACCCACAAAGCGGTTGCTTGCAGTTAACGCCGGGCCAATACACACTCGTCCGCCACAGAGCAAGGCGTCCAGGGTCGTCAAATGGACTGGAAGGCATTAAACTGCTCCAAGTAAGGAGACCGGGCGACTGGAGGCCGAAAGCCAAGGTGTAATTTGTAACGAATCCGGCCTTAATGAGTATTGGAGGATGGCGAAATGTGGAACTTCCCCCCCACCCTCGTAAATGGCGTTTCCAGAGGTCGGCTGAAATGATATCTCTAGACCGAAGGTTCAAAGGCACGGTGTATGTAATGGGCCAAACCGGCCTTGCTGAAGTGTGTGTTGTGTGGCGGAATGTGTCAACCTCTCTCTCTCTCTCGCCTGAGTTTCCAGATGTTGCGAGACAAAGTGATGACCGAAGGCTCACAGCCAGGTCGTAAATAATGGCAAAACCGACCTTACTGGGTATTGGAAGATAGCGAAACTTGCAACTCCTTTCCGTCAGACAAGTTTCTGAGGTGGGAGGCCAACTTAAATGACATATTTCTTTTTTTTCTATTGTTCTTTTATGATAGCTGGAACGGTATGTTTAGGATTCGAACCCAGGCATGCTCGTGGTGTGAATTCCTAATCACCTACGCTAACCACGATACAGCATTAGACTTGAGGGGTTTAAAGCCAGTGTTTAGATTATCAAAAAAAAGGCCTTATCCAAAAAGGCCTTATTTAAAAAAGCCCTTATCAAAAAAGGCCTTATGAAAAAAGGCGTTATTAGAAACGGTCTTATCAAAAAAGGCATTATTAAAAAAGGCCTTATCAATAAAGGCCTTATAAAAGAGGCATTGTTAAAAAAAGGCCTTATAAAAAGGCCGTATCAAAAAAGGCCTTTTGTTTTAGTATTGAAATATGGCAGTATGTGGACCTCTCGCCAAATGCCTTTGCCAAAAGAGTAGGACGATTTGGGGAAATTAACTTCTATATCTAAATTACTTCTATATCTAAATCTAATATTATGTTAGTAATTGGTTGTGTGATAAAGTGGGTGTCGAAACCATCTTCCTGTATACTGGGTCTCGAACCAGCGTTCTCTGTAGTGAGTGTCGACCCAGTCATATCCTCAGGGCCCCTCTAACGATCCCAAAGACCCATTTTGGGATAAGATCCCGTGAGTGGGATCCTTTGGGGATAGGATGAGTGGGACGGTGGTACATCCTGCGGGGTTATGAACCCTGGGACCTTGGGTTGTTAGTGGACTATGAACACGATCGACTGTGCTCTTCTAAGAGCGAAGGAATGCGTTCCAATATAGAATTTGAAGACGAATATGCGTTCAACTTTGGAAAGAGACATGGTGAAGGGGGGGAGGGGTTGTTTGGTCTGGTACAGATAATGCTATACGAGGGGGGTGCGATGGGTGACGTGGCTGTGTGAATTTTGAATGTGGTGAGCCACATCCAAACGGTGTTACATCCATGTTGATGGATGATGGAGGTACACACAAGTGCTGCAGGGGATAAAGAGGACATAGAGGGATAGATCATTCACTCTCTTTCTCTTTCTCTCTCTCTCTCTCTCTCTCTCTCTCTCTCTCTCTATATATATATATATATATATATATATATATATATATATATATATATATATATATATATATATACAGGAAACAGGTTTGATCTTATCTCTAATTTTTCGTCCAAGATTTTCGAGACGTGTGCTGTACAATGTGGTCAGTAAACAACCCCCCCCCCTTGTGGGCCTGGCCCCCCCCTTGTGGGCCTGGCCCCCCCCCTTGTGGGCCTGGCCCCCCCCCTTGTGGGCCTGGCCCCCCCCCTTGTGGGCCTGCGGCCCCCCCCCCCTCATCCTCTGCGAGATATAAACCTTAATTCGTAATCGCTCTCTGACATCGGCCCTCCCCAACCCCTCCACCCCAACACCCCTCCACCCCAACACCCCTCCACCCCAACACCCCTACCAAAAATGACTCTCCTTGTTAAGGCTTTTTCATGACGGTGGAGAAGCGTGGAATTATACCATGGTGATGGTGGTGATGGTGATGGTGGTGGTGGAGAAGAAGGAGGAAGGAGGAGGAGGCATTGGTGTTTGGGTGGGTGGGATGGTGAGTCTTCTACATCAGACAGAAGAGACGATCCAGATATAAAAAAAGAAAGTATCAGATGAGAACATTGGAAAGAATAGATAGATCGCTTTCCCAGACAGAGAGAGAGAGAGAGAGAGAGAGAGAGAGAGAGAGAGAGAGAGAGAGAGAGAGAGAGAGAGAGAGATGGATAGATAGATAGAATAGATAGATAGATAGATATTTAATGACAGTAAGACCAGGAATGAAGACGATTCATATGGGAGACGTATGGTGGATGACACATAGATAACTGAATCATTTGTGTGGGAACGTGATTTGGAAGAGAAGGGTCACTTGGCCCCGATGTAGCTACCTTTTATGTCAACTTCTGTGAACTATACAGTGAAGTAAGAACAATAGATACCTCCAGCTTGAGCCATGGAGGGATGGCTAGACGAGCGAGAGATATGGTTTGACAAAAGGTGTCAGTAAGCGAAAGAGGATTGATGTAGGAGGAAAGGAAACCGTGGGATGAGTGTTGTAGACAAGGCAAGAGAGAGTGAGAATCAAAAAACCTTTCCATGAATTAACAGGAGTTAATGGTTCATTGTGGAGTAGATAGCAAGATTAAGGGATTCAGAGAGGTGTGATGAATAAAGATACGTGCAGAGAAGAATGACAGATTCAAGTGTTTTCAGAGGATAAGATACGATAGCCCAAGGACCAGTGAGGTGGGACGAGGGAAGGAGGTTTTGGAAAGCATCAAAATATCAAGAAAAAACATAAACAAAATACTACAGAGTGTTGTCCCCATATCATCCTCATGGTCCTAATTGTACCATACAAGACTCATGGTCCTAATTGTACCATACAAGACTCATGGTCCTAATTGTACCATACAAGACTCATGGTCCTAATTGTACCATACAAGACTCATGGTCCTAATTGTACCATACAAGACTCATGATCTTGATACACTTTCTCCCTTGTTTGCTGAAGCAGTGTGTGTGTGTGTGTGTGTGTGTGTGTGTGTGTGTGTGTGTAGAAACACTTAAGAACCATGAGGATGGTAAAGTGCTAAGGTATATTGGAGGAGAGTCCATGCCAGACAGGTCTTCATGAAGGGGTAGTGGGAAGTTTTACCCCCCAGAGCCACGGACTGGCGCCTCTGACGAGAGTGTGTCTCTCTCTTTGCCAAATGTATCGTACAGAAGATGATCATGGCTCGTCAGTGAGACACACACACACACACACACACACACACACACACACACACACACACACACACACACACACACACACTGACACATACTTCTTAAAGTGTTCACCGATAGATAAGGTTCGTCTAGAATTGATGGTCATTCGCATCCAATAGATTCTTCTGTTGGATCCCAAGTCTTTGAATTGGGGGGTTTGGGGTTGGGATGGTT
>NC_092250.1:17061616-17089116 GCF_036320965.1 Panulirus ornatus
TGTTTTGCTATTTTTTCTTAGTTCATTGCGCTAGTTTTTAAGTTTGTTGCACATTAATCATAGTTTGAAAACAAAACAAAAAACAAAAATAGTGCTCACGTACTTAAATTTAAGTCAAGTTTAAAATGGAAAGATCTACTTAAGGAAAGATCTACTTATAGGATTCAAGACAGGAAATAAATTAAGCGATTAATGTACGTTTCTCTTTCCTGGAAAGAACGAAGCTAAATTCAGACTTGCGAAAGAAAAGTATGATCAAGTTTGGAAAGTGTAGCTGCGCTGACATGTATGATGCATATGCCAATTATAAATGGAGATTGAATTCATTCATACACTTGGGATTATTTCATAATATTTCTTGTGTTTGGGATTATTCTCTCAAGTATATTCTAAAAGATAACTAGTTCATGAGTTCCTTCTAGCGAAGCCACGGTGCTTTACTTCTTTTTAAGAATAGTTTAAAAAGATCTAAAAAGCAAAGTTGTGTAACTATGAAAATGAGGAGTTGGAGAAGGGAAAGAAAAATGATGGAATATAAAAAGATGAAAGATGAGACATTTGCAAGTCCTGGGTCTTGGAGTTATTTTATAATGATAGATTTTGAGATGAATGTAATTATAAGGAAATGATCAAAATTTTGAGTTATGAAGAAGGGTTAACTGAATTTATTTCCATGAAGAACATATATTGAAATACATAGATGAAAGTCATTGACAGCAATACTGTACTATAGCTTTCTTGAATAAGTTTCTATAGATGAATAACTATATTTATGTCATATTTACTCAATACAAAAATAAACTTTTAAAGATAGATAGCAGTAGATATATTTAGTCAATAGATAGATAAGTTTTTATAGATGAATTCCAATACATAAGTCATATTTAGCCAATGAGTAGATATGTTTTATAGATGAATAGCAATAGATAATTCATATTTGATCGATAGATAAATCATTTTTCACACATGAATAGCAATGTCATATTCAGTCAATAAATATGTTATTATAGATAGATAGCAGTGAATGTCATGTTTAATAATAAGTAAATGAGTTTGTATAGATAAATAGCGATAAATAAGCCACGTTTATTCACTCCATAGAAAGTTAGTATAGATACATTAACTGACTTAAAGGCTTCCATAATTATAAACACAAGAGATATTCTTCAAGGGTTACCCCAGACTTAAATGGCAGCTGGCGATCAAGTGTCTGGGACGATATTGTCTTTCCCTTCTGGTTCTTCCACATTTACCCTAACAGGTTTTACTTCCTCTCTCTTTTTTTTTTCTTTTTTTTTTTTTTATACCCAGTGGTGACTAATGCAGAGGAGAGCGGTCTTGCGTTTTCTTTTTTTGCGCTCTGCCTTTACTTTTGTGAGTTCTTGAGTTGCGATGGAATTTTCAAAAAATGGTACGAATATCTCGCGAAAGTTTACGATGCAAATTTTAGATTCGAGACAAGGAAAGAAATCGAGTATGAACTCAGAATGTAAGGGTTACTTTAGTCAACAGAAAATGATAAAGTGGAACTCCTTTTTGAATTATACGTTGAGAATAACTTAGATTTTAAAGGGATAATTTGATAGACAAAAAAGGAAAAAAAATATGACAGATTATAGCGAGTGTACGAAACACGTTTCTGATAAAGTGTTAATTCCTTATTTGAATTTATATTTACACAAGTCATCCTCTATCCAGGGTTGTGATCCTGTGTTGTTGATTGTGAATGTAGAGGAATGGTTTATAACACAATAGCATTGATTTGATCCTATTATCATTTCTCTTGAATGCATACGTTTGGATGATGTATATACATATTGTTTACATCCAGTGTGTATAGAAGCAGGTTCCCTCATGTCATTATGGAAATTATACAAATAGATTTGTATGATTTGAATTGATTCCCGGGGTCACTTGTAGATGAATGTACAATGTCCTCGTCTTCTGCAGTTTACAATGAACTCATTAGATTATTCCTAAACCAGATATGTGATCCTAATTAGTGATAATTACCCTAACCCTCTCTCTCTCTCTCTCTCTCTCTCTCTCTCTCTCTCTCTCTCTCTCTCTCTCTCTCTGGTCGTTACAATCTCGTTTAAAACTTAAAGGTGATTCAAAGATTGGGCCGTTTTTCGCAACACACAGAGGCAATATTTTTTTTAAATTCTCACCTACATATTATTCCCCCCCCCTCCACCACCACCACCACCACCACGTAGTCAAATTTAGAGATATTTTTTCTCACCCCGATTTCTTCTTGTGTACTGGAACACTACCTCCCCCCCCCACCTCACCTTGAATTGCTCCAGTGTGCAGCAACAAGCCCCAACCACCCAGGCCCCCCCCCTCACCCCCCCTATACCTATGCAAATGAAAAGCCATTTAATCTAGTGGTTGAGCACACACACACCTCCCAAATACACACACACAGAGAGAGAGAGAGAGAGAGAGAGAGAGAGAGAGAGAGAGTACTCCAGGGGGAAAAGAAAAATGGTTAATAGCTTTTGATTCTCAGTTATGGAAGAACATATACATCGCCTGGGTATATGATCCTTCGCTTGTCTCATCATAGCAGTTCCCGTAACTATACAGCTATACCCTATTTCACCCATTAGATCTCAGGCCAATTAGCTGCGTGCGCCTATTTAAACCATTAAGTACCTGTGTAAATTAACTTTAACTCATATGAGTGATCGAAGGGTTAGCCAACAAACCACACACATCTAACAAAGCACTTGAACAACAGGGCTTTAGACCTTGTTAACTAAACAAGCCAACTGCTTGTTAACGGAAGTAGATAGGGGTGGCCAATTCGCCAGTAAGTGAAGGGGTAGAGTGAAAAAAGAAAAAGGAAACTTTGCTGGAAATAGGAGGGAAAGGATTTCACTCCCGAATCTCCTTCGTGTTGTAGAAAACGACAGAAGGAAGAGAGAAGGGAGCCAGGTGAGGATATTCCCTCAGAGGCCCAGTCCTCTGTTCTTAACGCTACCTCACTATCGCGGGAAATGGCGAATAGTTTGAAAGAAAGATATATATATATATATATATATATATATATATATATATATATATATATATATATATATATATATATATTCTTTTTTTTCCTCCAACAAGATAGTAACTCCTGGCAACCCCACCCACCGCTCCCCATTTTCTACATGCCACGTAGCTCCTCCGGGTGATCCCCCGGAGGGGCTACGTCACGTGACCCCCTCGCTCCTCTCTCCCCCCCCCCCCGTATAAGAACATTTGCACTCCTTATGTAGTGTGTGTGTGTGTGTGTGTGTGTGATTAATAATGAAGGTGGTGTGGCGGTGTGTCTTCGTATACCCAAATACACCTCGTAAACCATTAGCACCTAACCCCCCCCCCCCATCCAACACCCTCACACACACACACATCCGTGTGGCATAGGGTTACTCCCCCCCCACCCCCTCCACCACACACACACACACACACACACACACACACACACACACACACACACACACACACATGCAGTATATATCTATATGTATGTATGTTAGCATGTGTGTGTATGTGTACGTGTGTGTGTGTGTGTGTGTGTGTGTGTGTGTGTGACGTTATTTAGCTGAAGATTACATAGAATAACACATTAAATATCGGTTGAGGATGATAATAATGTCTCTATATAATGTGTAACTTGGCTTGATGAAGCGTGACGTGTTTATATTCATCGAGACCAGCATAGTCTGGGGTATGATTCATGTAGTAAGATTCATGGGGTAAGATTCTGGGGTATGATTCATGTAGTAAGATTCATGGGATATGATTCATGGGGTATGATTTATGGGGTAAAATTCATGGGGTAAGATTCATGGGGTATGATTCATGTAGTAAGATTCATGTAGTAAGATTCATGGGGTAAGATTCATGTAGTAAGATTCATGTAGTAAGATTCATGGGGTAAGATTCATGTCGTAAGATTCATGTCGTAAGATTCATGTAATAAGATTCATGTAGTAAGATTCATGACGTAAGATTCATGTGGTAAGATTCATGAGGTAAGACTCATGAGGTAAGATTCGTGTAGTGATTCTCAGCCAGTTCAGTGTCAGTTGGATGAGTGTGTTCTTGCCACAGTAGTTCATCTCGTACAGCTGTGAATGAGGGAAAGTTACAATGGCACTTTATAAAGAAGAAGAAGAGAAAACAGCTTTTGGGACAGTTTGGCAAACTGTGTGGGCGTCTGTAGCTGTGTGTGTGTGTGTCTGTGCCACAGCTTTTTGGGCGTCTGTGGCTCTGTGGGTGTGTGTGACACAGCTGTGTGGGCGTGTGTGACACAGGTGTGTGGGTGTCTGTGACACAGCTGTATGGGCGTCTGTGGCTCTGTGGGTGTGTGTGACACAGCTGTGTGGGCGTGTGTGACACAGGTGTGTGGGTGTCTGTGACACAGCTGTATGGGCGTCTGTGGCTCTGTGGGTGTGTGACACAGCTGTGTGGGCGTGTGTGACGCAGCTGTGTGGGCGTGTGTGACACAGGTGTGTGGGTGTCTGTGACACAGCTGTATGGGCGTCTGTGGCTCTGTGGGCGTGTGTGACACAGCTGTGTGGGCGTCTGTGGCTCTGTGGGTGTGTGTGACACAGCTGTGTGGGCGTGTGTGACACAGCTGTGTGGGCGTGTGTGAAATCTCAGATAAGCTGGGATGTATTCCATGATTACACTCTCAGATAAGCTGGGAGTCTTGTGTTCTACTCCAAAGGCAAAATGTTCTCAAGCTTACCACATCCAAATCCTGTTCTCTTAAGCTAAGCTTAGGGATGAACGGAGAGACAATTTATGGTGGATTCGAACCCAGGTCCTCGTGATGGTGAGAGATAAATCTAGTGGTCGCGCGCCCCTCCCACGCCTCATCCACGCCTCCCATTTTCTACCTTTATGTACTTCGAAGAAAATGTTTGTCTTGTATAAATACAACAACAGCAGCTGCATTTACTTTTATATTTTATACATTATTTTAAAATTTCAACAGCCACTATATACAGTTTGTATTACACTCATTACTCTAGTTTTATCAATATTCAAATATTCATTATCAATATTCAAATATTTATTATCAATATTCATTATCAATATTCAAATATTCATTATCAATATTCAAATATTCATTATCAATATTCAAGTATTCATTTGTTTAATAATATTCAAATATTCATTATCAATATTCAAATATTCATTCACTCACTTACATGGTGACATTTTCAAAGATGAATCATATATTTGCATTATTCGTAAAATATATACTTAAATGTTTGACCTAACCTAGTTTTCTGTATCTAAATATTTAACCTAACCTAGTTTTCTATATTTAGATGTTTGACCTAATCTAGTTTTCTATATGTAAATGTTTGATCTAATCTAGTTTTCTATATGTAAATGTTTGACCTAATCTAGTTTTCTATGTGTAAATGTTTAACCTAATCTAGTTTTCTTTTCTTTTTTTTCCCGTTTTCGGTTGAACATTTCTGGGCAGACTTACATAAAGGAGGAGGAGGAGAGAACTTGGTCAACTCAAAGGATGATGGATGACGGAATTCAATTTTTATTCGATCCAACCTCGGTCGTATACGAAGACCTCAAGCGCATTATCCCAGCCCCGGATTCAATAAAGTCGCCTCAAGGGAGCAGTAAATATTTTGTGGTCAGGGTGGACGTATCCCCCCACCTCCCGTTTTCTTCCCCCCGTCTTCTTTACACGGTATATATATATATATATATTTTTTTTTTAAGGGGGGACACACACCACTCGTAAATGTTGTTTAGAATTATTTGATTTCATTTTTCTTCTCTTTCGTTTGAGTTCTTTTTTTTTTTTCCTTTTTTCTTTCCTGAGTTCGTTGTTGTTCTGTTGATTTGTTCCATACATATATATATATATATATATATATATATATATATATATAGAGAGAGAGAGAGAGAGAGAGAGAGAGAGAGAGAGAGAGAAATGGTATGGTTGAGAGATCAGACGAGGGTGTGTTGAAATGGTTTGGTCACATGGAGAGAATGAGTGAGGAAAGGTTGGCAAAGAGGATAAATGTGTCAGAGGTGGAGGGAACAAGAAGAATGGGGATGGAAGGAAGAAGCGAATAAGATTTTGAGGGTTCGATTCCTGAATATTGCAAGGGGGTGCAAGGCGTGCACGGGATAGAGCGAATTAAACCGATGTGTTATACATAGGGAGACGTGCTGTCAGCGGTCTGAACCAGGGCATGTGAAACGTCCGGGGTAAACTATGGAAGGGTCTGTGTGGGGCCTGGATGTGGAAAGGGAGCTGTGGTTTCGATGCATTACACATGACAGGTAGAGAATGGACGTGAACGAGTGTAACCATTCATCGTCTGTTCCTAGCGCTATTAAGTATAGTATTTCAGGTTTCCATTTGAAAATATAATCCAAAAACGAAGGAAAAAGAAAAAATTTACTATTTGATTTTAATGTTAATCCCGTATGCTGAATGTAATATATACGACCCTCATTAATATAATCATCGCTCAAGATTACTCTTGCGTCTGTACTGCGTTTCCAGTGCCTTGTCTCCTAACCCCCTAATTACAACCCTAATCAATACCAATTAATGAGCAGATTCTCCACTAGGCGGAGAAAAATGACATCAAATCCAACGTTAATGAGATTAATTGAGTCATATGAAACTGGTTAATCTTACAGTGGGCTTTGTTAATCATTGATGGCTCTGATTGGCTGAAGATAATGGTCGTGGACCGACCGCCCATTGGCCAGAGATAAAGTCTTTACCAGGGTAGTTCTTAGTGGCCTCCTAATTACTTTACAACCAGCAAACAAGGCGTTCGGTTCGTTAATTACTTTTCTAATTGACCTTTTCAAATAATCTTTATATCGAAGATTCAGATAAAGAATTTATTTTGGGGAGGTTCTGGTGTTATAATTCATATCATGTAAATCTCTCATTTATAATTTTTTTCATGAAATATGTGTTTCTCATATAGATCTTTCTTATATAAATCTTCCTTGTATCATATAAATTTTTCTTAAACTTTAATACCATGTGATAAATAAGAGTTTTAGTGGTAGAATAAATCAGGTTTCGTATCTTAAGAAAAAGAGTGTATATTGGAGCTCGCTGATTGATACACACGGGCCAGGGTTCGAATCCCAGACTGGGTACTTGGCTCACAACCAACCCAGCTGTTCATCCTTGTGTTTGTATTGTCAGAGAATGGGTACCTGCCGTATATGTATATTATACTTGATCGCCGTTTCCCTTGTCAGCGAGGTAGTTCTTTCTCATGCACAGGGATTTCCACCTTCGTTCGTTTTCCCTTTTCACTTTTACACTAACACAGACGGACAGACACACACACACAGACAGGCGAGTTACAGGCGGAGTCCGGTAACACCGTGTTATCTTGAATGTTATCTTGTCATCCAGTTGTCCGAGGGCTTTTTTGAATGATCCTTCTCAGTCCCTTGGATGTGCATTTGCATATGTAAATCTGGAGTCACATATCGGGAACCGATAGAAGAGAGGAGGAGATGTCTAAAAGGGGGGAGACAGGATCAAATTCTTTATTTTAGTATAAGTAGTATATGAGTGGAAAGTGTCTTGAACCCTCCAAAGTAGACTTTTACGACAGGGAATTAGATTCCATGATATCTGCCATCAGGGTGTTAGAATTGCCATCAGGGTGTTAGAATTGCCTTCATGGTGTTAGAATTGCCATCAGGGTGTTAGAATTGCCATCAGGGTGTTAGAATTGCCATCAGGGTGTTAGAATTGCCATCAGGGTGTTAGAATTGCCATCAGGGTGTTAGAATTGCCTTCATGGTGTTAGAATTGCCATCAGGGTGTTAGAATTGCCATCAGGGTGTTAGAATTGCCATCAGGGTGTTAGAATTGCCATCAGGGTGTTAGAATTGCCATAAGGGTGTTAGAATTGCCATCAGGGTGTTAGAATTGCCATAAGGGTGTTAGAATTGCCATCAGGGTGTTAGAATTGCCATCAGGGTGTTAGAATTGCCATCAGGGTGTTAGAATTGCCATCAGGGTGTTAGAATTGCCTTCATGGTGTTAGAATTGCCATCAGGGTGTTAGAATTGCCATCAGGGTGTTAGAATTGCCATCAGGGTGTTAGAATTGCCATCAGGGTGTTAGAATTGCCATCAGGGTGTTAGAATTGCCATCAGGGTGTTAGAATTGCCATCAGGGTGTTAGAACGATCCTCATAAGAAAAAGGCGCTGATTTTGGGGACAGAATTCCAAGACGTTTATGATTTCACCTCCGACCTTTCCAGGCATTTCTGACAGAAGCAGAAACTGGGTTCCCTCTCGAGTCTTCCAGTCTTCAGTGAGCTTCATCTGCTTTCCAGGAATTCCAGTGATCGAGACAAAGGGGAGGAAGTCCACCTTCCAGTTATGGCCTTTCCAGGGAATCTCGAAGCTTCTGGAGGGTTTCCAGTTCTGGTACTACTGGCCAATCCCAGGCCCATCGACTTTGAATCCACGAGACAATAATCCACGAGGCGACTGGTCATGGCGTCCTGGAAGCGGTGAACTAGAAGCCACGGGGGCTTCGAACCCAGGAAGCAGCGAACGAGAAGCGAAGTGGCATTAAAGTCTTGGACAGTTATTACATGGCACAGACGACCACACACAGATGTTCCTGATCCTGGCCTGTCATGGGCTGAGACCTTCACATCCTGGCCAATCAGCACGCGAGGCTTCGTCCTCCCCGCAGATCCCACAACCCAGGTCAAAGACTGGCCGGGCTCCCAGGTCAAAGGATTAATCAGAAGACCTCCAGGACTTGCTGGATTAAAGGTCACAATCATTCCTGACGGACACGACCAATCAGACATAACGAGCCTATCCCCTGGTGCCAATCAGAACGGACGGGGTTTTCCTTATCGCGCTAATCAGAAAGAGCTCTTGCTGAGGGGTCGTCACTTTTTTTTTGTTATATATAAATGATATATAAGAATTATATGTGTATATAGATGGGTGTTATGAAGGAATAGTGGTTCCAACAATGTTGTATGGTTGCGAGGCGTGGGCTATGGATAGAGTTGTGCGCAGGAGGATGGATGTGCTGGAAATGAGATGTTTGAGGACAATGTGTGGTGTGAGGTGGTTTGATCGAGTAAGTAATAATAGGGTAAGAGAGATGTGTGGTAATAAAAAGAGTGTGGTTGAGAGAGCAGAAGAGGGTGTGTTAAAATGGTTTGGTTACACAGAGAGAATGATTGAGGAAAGATTGACAAAAGAGAATGTATGTAATTGGAGGGGGAAAGATGGAGTGAAAAAGATTTTGAGTGATCGGGGCCTGAACATGCAGGAGGGTGAAAGGCGTGCAAGTAATAGAGTGAATTAGAACGAGGTGGTATACCGGGGTCGACGTGCTGTCAATGGATTGAACCAGGGCATGTGAAGCGTCTGGGGTAAACCATATATATAGTAAAGCAGAAGGCTCCTCCCCACCCACCACCGTAGACGGAGACAGGCTAGTAAAGTAGGATCCGGTTAAATGCATAGGGAGATTGTGGCCATAATTACAGAGTGAATATTCAGGAGAGAATATTCGCCACTTCATTGAATATAATACTCGTATAATTTGTTAGTGGTTCGAGATTGAGAATAGCCAATGACATCTCTCATATCACGTCTGTCTTTAACAGATAGAGTATTTGTATGAATCTGTTCAATCAACGTCTTCGTCTGGAATATACAAATTAAACAATGTTAAGTTTTTTTTTTTCTTTTTGAAATCTGACTTGAGGTAATTGGACTCTGCTTGAAGTATGTTTGTATTTTCGGATATGTTGAAGATGAAGAGATTTATTTTTTTTTCTTTCAACACTGGGATCTGGGGCATCAGATGCCAAAGGTCAAGGTCACGCTGAGAGAGAGAGAGAGAGAGAGAGAGAGAGAGAGAGAGAGAGAGAGAAATTTGTGTGTCATGGGGAGGGAGTTATACACTTATGTTGCCCCCGTCTCTTAACCTTGTATACATGTACCACGTCTTTACACACACACACACACACACACACACACACACGCGCGCGCGCGCACACGTGTGTATGTGTGTATGTGTGTGTGTGTGTGTGTGTGTATGTGTGTGTGTGTGTGTGTGTGTGTGTGTGTGTATGTGTGTGTGTGTGTGTGTGTGTGTGTGTGTGTGTGTGTGTCCGTGTGTACGTACCAGGAGGAGGAACCTCCAGCATGACAATGATGTGGCGATCAATGTTTACCTCCCCAGTGGAGATGATGAAGGAGAATAAAGATACGAGAGGAAGACGAAGGAGAGGAGAGGAGGAAGGAAGAGGAGGAGGAAGAGGAAGAGGATGTAGAGGGTGAAGCAGATGAGGAAGAAGGTTCCAGGAAGACGGAGAGGGAGATGGGTGGTGGCAAGATAGGGCTGGACACGAGTGACTTCCTCGCCGCCGACGTGACTCCGGCGTTCCAGACCCCACCTGGCTTATCATGCTACAAACCCTCCCTCCAGAAACTAATTCTTTTTTTCTAGGAACCCTCGTTCCAGGAACTCTTTCTTCTTCCAGGAACTCTTTCTTCCTCCAGGAACTCTTGATCCAGGAACTCTTTCTTCTTTCAAGAACTCTTTTTCTTCCAGGAACTCTTTCTTCTTTCAAGAACTCTTTTTCTTCCAGGAACCCTTTCTTCTTCCAGGAACTCTTTCTTCTTCCAGGAACTCCTGATCCAGGAACCCTTTCTTCTTCCAGGAACTCTTTCTTCCTCCAAGAACTCTCTCTTCTCCTAGAGACTATTTCGTCTTCCAGAAACTCTTTTTTCCAGGAACTCTTCTTCCAGAAACTCCTCCATCAGGAATTTTTCCTTTAGGAATCTTTTTTTTTTCCAGGAACTCCTCTTCCAGCACCTCTTCCTCCAGAACCTCGTCTTCCAGGAACTCCTCTTCCAGGAACTCTTCTTCCGGAATATCTTCCTTCAGGAATTCTTCCAGCGCTTCTTCTTCCAGAACCTCGTCTTCCAGGAATTCCTCTTCCAGAACCTCTTCTTCCAGGGTCTGTTCTACCAGAAGGCCTCCAGCCTCCAGGAGTTCTTCCTCCAGAAAGCCTCTTTCCAGCCAGCACCTCTCTTGCAGGGACTCGCGTTCTCTAATTGCCTCTAATTGCCTGATGAAGGAACTATATTTCCAGTGGATTACCGAGCAAAACCCATCCTGCTATTGTCTCCCACTGGAGACTCGAGCATTCCAGGCAAGCAGAGAAAAAAAAAATAGAAGAAAAAAATAAAGATTTCCAGCAGAACGCGAAAGAGGAGAAGAAACAGTAAAAGGCACAGAGCAGCAGAAGCAGCAGAGAGGGCCCCCCTCCCCCTTCCCTCCAACTCCCCCCCTCCCCCCACCGCCAAACTATCCCCCCCATCTCCCCCCTCCTCCCCCCGCCCCCTTTTAAGAGAAGGAGCTGAGTGCAAGAGACGGAACTCTCGGAAAGTAACGCCGGGCCAGGCAGCACTGGAAGGGAGGGGGAGAAGGCAGGGGAACCTCCCGCCCGCTCTGTACATATCCAGTGGGAGGGGGAGGAGGTTGGGTGGGTAGGAGGGAGGTTGTAGGACCGGGTGGTAGGAGCGGAGGAGGAGGATGGTGGGGGTGTGGGGGTGATGGTGGGGGGTGGGGTTCGATGTCAGGTTCCCAGAACTTAGAGAGAGAAACGAAAAGACGCGGGCTTGTGTGTGGGGGGGGGGGGGGGCGGAGACCGGTCGGTGAACAATGAGAGAGAGAGAGAGAGAGAGAGAGAGAGAGAGAGAGAGAGAGAGAGAGAGAGAGTCGGGATGGAGAAGGAGAAACTCTCAGGAGGAAGGAACTGAGAGGGAGGGAGAAGGACATGAGCGGAAGGATGGAGGGAAGTGGGAAGGAGGCGAAGCAGTGAGGGAAGCGGGATGGTCTCGCGAAGCTCCTGTGCTGAGGACATGTGTGTGTGTGTGTGTGTGTGTGTGTGTGTGTGTACGTCTTTTAGTGTGTATGTTTCTGTGAGTCCATGTGTGCGTTTATGTGAGCATTTGTGTGTGCTTGTGTGAGTATGTGTAAGTTGCATCAGGTCACAGTGGCTCACGTGATCTTGTATTTGCTGATAACAAATAGGAAAAAATGAAACACGATAAGTCACGAGTGCGCTTTCGTGCAGTATTCATCTTCATGGGGTGGCTGTGTTCGAGGTCTGCCTTCATCATGCCTGTAATAATGTTTATCAAACGGTCGAAAGATAAGAAACTGTGTAGAAATCATGCCCGCGACATGGTTATCCAGTTTATATAGGCCTTCAATGATAAGTCATTTTACATTTATTTCTTATTCGATGATGGAAGATCTAATGATCTCTTAATTATGGAGTTGCTGGTTATAAGCGAACAAGCATTGCTCAAAGTCAATACATTGGCAATAATATAAACCGTATTTAAACATTAGAAACCTGTCTCGTTCTTATATATATATATATATATATATATATATATATATATATATATGTATATATATATATATATATATATATATATATATATATATATATATATATATATATATATATATATATATATATATATATATATAGACTTGTCAATCCTCTATCTCATTTCTATATTTACCCCGGCTGTGTTAAAAGACACGAAAATGCATCCGGAACTTATCGTGTTTCATATTTTTCCCCTAGTGGTTATCAGTGTGTGTGTATGTGTGTGTGTGTGTGTCGACACAAGGGTGGTGAGGGGAAGGGAGGAAGGGGGGGAAGGGTTGTGGAGGGGGGAGGGAGTGGGATGGTAGACTATTGAACGCCGCGAACGAATGATTCCAAACCCGGATTGTAATCCGGATTTGCTCCATCTGGAAGAGTGATAATAATAACTCTAATAGATTGCGAACGCGGGTTTGGACCAGCGGGCGATGCCAAGAAGCACAGGAAAAACACGCACAAACCCCATGTATTTATGAACAGCGGAAGGCGGTAAGATCAGTTCACACAACACGTGTCATGACTCAAGAAGAGTCGAACCCCGGTCCTTGTATTGGTGAAGTTGAGTAGTTAGCCAGCGGAAGTGTGGCAAAAGTTCGACCCGTAGAGTGGGGTTGATCGTACGTCTGACAGACAGAGGCGACAGAGGAGGAGGAGGAAGGGGAGGTTTATCGTACGTCTGACAGAGAGAGGCGACAGAGGAGGAGGAGGAGGAAGGGGGAAAGGTTTATCGTGCGTCTGGCAGAGAGACGACAAGGGAAGAAGGTTTATCGTGCGTCTGGCAGAGAGGAGACAAGGGAGGAAGGTTTATCGTGCGTCTGGCAGAGAGGCGATAGGGGAGGAAGCTTTATCGTGCGTCTGGCAGAGAGGCGACAGAGGAAGGGGAGGTTTATCGTATGTCCGGCAGAGGCGCGACAGGGGAGGGAGGGTTATCGTACATCCGGCACAGAGGCGACAGAGGGGAGAGAGAGAGAGAGAGAGAGAGAGAGAGAGAGAGAGAGAGAGAGAGAGAGAAGAGAGAGAGAGTTATCGTACGTCTGGCAGGGACGCAACAGGGGAGGGCGGGTTCACAACAATTCTTTCAAAAGAAGTCTTCATGAAAACACAAAAATTTTTGATATATGCAATTGATCTTTTGATGATAGTTCGCTGACACTAAGAAAGAACAGAGAATTCTAACGCGGAATAGATTGCTGTGGGGAAAGACTGTGGAATCAATTGCTGTGGGCAATAACTATGAATACATTGCTGTGGGAAAAACTTTGGAAACAGATGCTGTGGGCAGTAACTTTGGAATCAATTGCTGTGGGCGCTAACTACTTTGAATCCGTTGCTGTGGGGAATAACTTCAGAATACATTGCTGTGGGGAATACCTTCAGAATAAATTGCAGTGGTAAATTGCTTTCGAAAATATTCTACACAAACCGAAGACGATAATTTCCAGTTTGTGGTACGTGTATCAGCGGACGCTGGACCTGAGGGAAGACATGTACGAAGGAGAACAAAACCCAAGACACGCCAGCACTTTACGTGGGTCAGGTCACACTGGGGGGTTAGGGAAGGTCACAAGGTCAACTGATGTTCAATAATCAGGGCAAGATCAGTGACCTGAGGAGAGATGTGGATGGTTTGATGATGATAATGATCATAATGATGTTGATGATGATAATGATGATAATGATTTAGTAATGATGAGAGGGCGAGGGAACTCTGGGGTCTTGGACAGTGTGAGACACACACACACACACACACACACACACACACACACACACACACAGACCAATACTTGTATATATATATATGTGTGTGTGTGTGTGTGTGTGTATGTATTCATATAATACTTCCCCCTATTTTCCCCAAGGTAAAGGGATGTTTCCGCATTGCTTGTTGGTTTAATTTGGTTTGTACGTTACGTTAGTCTTGTGTTTGTTAAGGGAGTTGATGGATGGATGGGTTGTAAGAGGGAGGCGGGAAGGGTGATATATATATAATGCTATAGGTTGGTTATAATGCTATAGACTGGGTCAATTGGTGGTGTGCAGCAAAGATTGGCGCCTCTGCACACAGCTGGAACAAATTGCACTCAAGCCTCAGCAAAACTGGGGGAAAAGTGAAGGATTTTTAAACTTGGAGAGTGATTTTTTCCCCTCTGTGAGGAGATGTGTGTGTGTGTGGTGTGTGTGTGTGTGTGTGTGTGTGTAGGGAGGGTAGCAGGGGTAGGGAAGGGACTGAAGGAAATGAATGACGTGAATGCAGACGAGGAAGGATGAAGGAACCATTGAGTTCATACAGCAGAAAAGAATTAGAAAACTGTGATCATTTCCAGTGGTCAGGTTTTGGTAAATACAAACACAGGGGGACTGAGGGTTGAATATGACCTATAAACAAAAAACAAATTCTAAGTTAACCTATAAATAAAAACATTATGAACAGCCTAAGTGAGTAAATAAGTTAATTGATTAGGTAATATAAATGTTTATATGTATGTCCATATATTGGAAATACACATACACTTTATATATATATATATATATATATATATATATATATATATATATATATATATATATATATATATATATATATAACACTATTTTGTCTGGCATGTTCTAGAGTCTAATTAACACGAGGTTGTTACAAGGATGTGTTGATGTAATGCAGGCCTCTCATTTGCATACAGGAAGCCAGCGTCGCTCGGGAACACATACATACATACATACACACATGTGAGAGAACGTTAACCAGACACGTCTGGGTCTCTAGAAACCACGGCAGCAGGAGAACCAAGGGCATGAGGTAAGGTTTTTTTTTTCCCCTAATCTTCAAGCTGTGGGTTATTATTCTTATCTTTCTGGTAAGCTTAAGCTTTTTTGGTTCCCCTAATCTTCAAGCTGTGGGCTATTATTCTTATCTTTCTGGTAAGCTTAAGCTTTTTTGATTAGCTTCGACAGAAGATCTGAGCAGTTCTGTGTGGTGTGGCTTGATCTTTGACCTGGTGCCTTCAAGGTTCAGGTCAAAGGTCAGGTCATCATGCCCAGTGGGGTCGTACAGTTGTGTTCAAGAGTAGGACCGTCGTGCTCAAGGGTCGTACTGTCGTGCTCAAGGGTCTTACCGTCGTGCTCAAGGGTCGTACCGTCGTGCTCAAGGGTCGTACCGTCGTGCTCAAGGGTCGTACCGTCGTGCTCAAGTGTCGTACCGTCGTGCTCAAGGGTCGTACCGTCGTGCTCAAGGTGTCGCACCGTCGTGCTCAAGGGATCGTACCGTCGTGTTCAAAGGTTGCACCGTCGTGTTCAAGGGGTCGTACCGTCGTGCTCACATACCGTACCGCCATGTCCATAGGGATCGTACCGTCGCCCTCAGGGGTTCAAGACCCGCACCCACATAGCATTCAGATCCCACACGGACGTAGACGCCTCATAGCATCAGGGCCCCGGTCGGGGGTGGGTTCGCCAGGGCCCCGGTCGCGGGTTCGCCTGGCCCCGCGTCTGGAAGGTCCAGTATGATAATACGTTGCTCCCACCTCCCGGCAGACCACGTCTCCGAGCGGGGTTCCAGCGTCCCATGAACCTCATCTCCCCGTCAGACACCTTCCGTGGTATGCGCAGATGAAGGGCTAATTTTTTTTTCTTTCTTCACCCACCAGCGCGCGCGGGGGGGGGCGGGGGTAAAAGACAGACCCGCTCTCGCAAGCGCCGAAATTGAATCGCGGGAAGCAGGTGTGTGTGGTGTCGTAGTACAGGAGTGGGGTCTCCAGGGAGGGGGGTGTTTACTGCGACGTTGCAAGTCATTCATTAGGCCCTCGGAAGTGCGACGCTCGGACGGTCGTGGGAGGACCCTCGACCTCGTCTGTCCTTCGTGACTTCGAGTCGACCCGATCTCTCACTCACTCTCTCCCTTCTCCTCCTTGGGGTTTGAGTGAAATGACACAAAGGAAGTCGTTTTGCCAAGCCCTGAGGCAGTAGTGGGGAGAGAGAGAGAGAGAGAGAGAGAGAGAGAGAGAGAGAGAGAGAGAGAGAGAGAGGAGGGGTTAGGTGGGGGGGGGTTCGGAGACCCTCCTGTGTCTTCAGTAGATCGGTATTGACCATGTATGCAACAGCAGCAGCAGGAGGAGCAGCCAGGTCTAGTGGGATGGAGGCAGAACCTGGGTATTGTCTAGTGGGACGGAGGCAGAACCTGGGTCTTGTCTAGTGGGACGGAGGCAGAACCTGGGTCTTCCATCAGGAGGATGGAGACCTCCCTCGCAAACCTGATGGACCGGGAATTCGACTGTGTCCACACCGCCTTCTAGGTGCTCCAAGATGGGAGCTGGCCCCTCGTTGCGATGGAGTCGAGATGGATGTACTGATGCTGGGAACACAAGATGGAGCGAAGGAACAGAAGATGGAGCGAAGGAACAGAAGATGGAGCGAAGGAACACTAAGATGGAGCGAAGGAACAGAAGATGGAGCGAAGGAACACGAGATGGAGCGAAGGAACACAAGATGGAGCGAAGGAACACGAGATGGAGCGAAGGAACACAAGATGGAGCGAAGGAACACGAGATGGAGCGAAGGAACACAAGATGGAGCGAAGGAACACTAAGATGGAGCGAAGGAACACTAAGATGGAGCGAAGGAACACGAGATGGAACTTCTCGAAGTGGGAGACCCAAGGCACTTCCTTACCCACCATCGTTAATCGTCACTTCGAAATCGTTAATCGTCACTTCGAAGTCGTTAACCGTCACTTCGAAGTCGTTAATCGTCTCTTCGAAGTCGTTAATCGTCTCTTCGAAGTCGTCTCAACGGTTTCTCAACGGTTTTTGGGGCAGACAGAAGAACCCAACCCTCGAAACTTCGAAGTTACAGGACGCTTCTCCTTAACCTATGGGTGTTGGTGTTTACCCCCAGAGATGGATAACCAGTGGCTGTGGCAAATGAACATCTCTGGGGGGGGGGGGGGGGGAGGTGACCGATCATTTAACAGCTACCTCCTGGGCAGCGAGCATCTCCGGGGATGAAATTGACCTGTAACAGCCTCTGACAAAGACATCTCTAAGGGGGGTTAACGATCATTAAACATCGTCTGTGGCAAAGACAACAGAACATTCACAGCGAGGTTCGACCTCCCCCCACCCCCCCTTCTCGTAACAACGAGCGATTGAAGCCACTATGCCAACAATGGAACCCAGAGAAACACACCCCCAACCCCCATGTCTTCAAACCTCCCCAGAGAAACACACACACCCCCCACCCCACCCCCATGTCTTCAGACCTCCTCAGGGGGCTCTGAGGCTTCCATTCTCTGGGGGAGGGGAAGAGGAAGAGGAGGAGGAGAGAGAGAGAAGATAGATGTCATCACATCTGTGGTGTACATCCCATGGACCAGGTCGCTGGAGTGTCTTCGTCTGTTCTGACCAGCTGTGTGTGTGTGTGTGTGTGTGTGTGTGTGTGTGTGTGTGTGTGTGTGTGAGTCTGTGTCCCGTTCTGTACGAAGACGCAAGAGAGGACCACTGAAGACAGTTCCCATTGGTGCGCCAGTGTCTTCTCCTCCCTGATGCCAATGTCTTCTCCCTTCGTGCCAGTGTCCTTACCCTAGGACTAATGTCTTCTCCCTTCGCACCCATGTCTTCTCCTTTAGTGCCAATCTCTTCACTCGAGCTATAGCTTCACCTGAGCCTTGTCGAAGCCGAGGCTCGAGTGCCACTTGAGGTTGAGGTGGGGCAAGCACGTCCTCTGATCCATGTTCGAGTCAGTCACATCACACACGACTTGGCTCGTGATGACGCGACATCGTCTCGCTGGGAAGTGGACACGTGATAAAGGAAGATAAAGAAGAAGAGGAGGAGGAGGAGGAGGAGGAAGAGGAGGAGGAAGAAGAAGAGGAACATGAAGAACAAACATACTTTTCTCGCGTTGGGAATCCTCTCCTGGCGTCGAAGGATCCTATTCCTGTATCGCAGATCCTATTCTGAGGTCGTGGATCGTATTCTTGTATCACGGATCCTATTCTGAGGTCGTGGATCCTATTCTTGTATCGCAGATCCTATTCTGAGGTCGGGGATCCTATTCTTGTATCACGGATCCTATTCTGAGGTCGTGGATCCTATTCTTGTATCACTGATCCTATTCTGAGGTCGGGGATCCTATTCCTGTATCACGGATCCTATTCTGAGGTCGGGGATCCTATTCCTGTATCACGGATCCTATTCTGAGGTCGTGGATCCTATTCTTGTATCGCAGATCCTATTCTGAGGTCGGGGATCCTATTCTTGTATCGCAGATCCTATTCTGAGGTCGAGGATCCTATTCCTGTATCGCAGATCCTATTCTGAGGTCGAGGATCCTATTCCTGTATCGCAGATCCTATTCTGAGGTCGGGGATCCTATTCTTGTATCGCAGATCCTATTCTGAGGTCGAGGATCCTATTCTTGTATCGCAGATCCTATTCTGAGGTCGGGGATCCTATTCTTGTATCACTGATCCTATTCTGAGGTCGTGGATCCTATTCTTTTATCACAGATCCTATTCTGAGGTCGTGGATCCTATTCTTGTATCGCAGATCCTATTCTGAGGTCGTGGATCCTATTCTTGTATCGCAGATCCTATTCTGAGGTCGTGGATCCTATTCCTGTATCGCAGATCCTATTCTGAGGTCGTGCATTCTATTCTTGTATCACAGATCCTATTCTGAGGTCGTGGATCCTATTCTTGTATCGCAGATCCTATTCTGAGGTCGTGGATCCTTTCAGTATCACTGATTATCTGAGGGTCGTTGCATTCATTCTTGTATCACAGATCCATAGAGTAGAATAAATCCTGCCATAGAGTAGAATAAATCCTGCCATAGAGTAGAATAAATCCTGCTGTAGAGTAGAATAAATCCTGCTGTAGAGTAGAATAAATCCTGCTGTAGAGTAGAATAAATCCTGCTGTAGAGTAGAATAAATCCTGCTATAGAGTAGAATAAATCCTGCTGTAGAGTAGAATAAATCCTGCCATAGAGTAGAATAAATCCTGCTGTAGAGTAGAATAAATCCTGCTGTAGAGTAGAATAAATCCTGCTGTAGAGTAGAATAAATCCTGCTGTAGAGTAGAATACACCTGCTATAGAGTAGAATAAATCCTGCTATAGAGTAGAATAAATCCTGCTGTAGAGTAGAATAAATCCTGCCATAGAGTAGAATAAATCCTGCCATAGAGTAGAATAAATCCTGCCATAGAGTAGAATAAATCCTGCCATAGAGTAGAATAAATCCTGCCATAGAGTAGAATAAATCCTGCCATAGAGTAGAATAAATCCTGCCATAGAGTAGAATAAATCCTGCCATAGAGTAGAATAAATCCTGCTATAGAGTAGAATAAATCCTGCCATAGAGTAGAATAAATCCTGCTATAGAGTAGAATAAATCCTGCCATAGAGTAGAATAAATCCTGCCATAGAGTAGAATAAATCCTGCCATAGAGTAGAATAAATCCTGCTGTAGAGTAGAATACACCTGCTATAGAGTAGAATAAATCCTGCTGTAGAGTAGAATAAATCCTGCTGTAGAGTAGAATAAATCCTGCTGTAGAGTAGAATACACCTGCTATAGAGTAGAATAAATCCTGCTGTAGAGTAGAATAAATCCTGCTGTAGAGTAGAATAAATCCTGCTGTAGAGTAGAATAAATCCTGCTGTAGAGTAGAATAAATCCTGCTATAGAGTAGAATAAATCCTGCTGTAGAGTAGAATAAATCCTGCTGTAGAGTAGAATAAATCCTGCTATAGAGTAGAATAAATCCTGCTATAGAGTAGAATAAATCCTGCTGTAGAGTAGAATAAATCCTGCTGTAGAGTAGAATAAATCCTGCTATAGAGTAGAATAAATCCTGCTATAGAGTAGAATAAATCCTGCTGTAGAGTAGAATAAATCCTGCTGTAGAGTAGAATAAATCCTGCTGTAGAGTAGAATAAATCCTGCTGTAGAGTAGAATACACCTGCTATAGAGTAGAATAAATCCTGCTGTAGAGTAGAATAAATCCTGCTGTAGAGTAGAATAAATCCTGCTATAGAGTAGAATAAATCCTGCTATAGAGTAGAATAAATCCTGCTATAGAGTAGAATAAATCCTGCTGTAGAGTAGAATACACCTGCTATAGAGTAGAATAAATCCTGCTATAGAGTAGAATAAATCCTGCTATAGAGTAGAATAAATCCTGCTGTAGAGTAGAATAAATCCTGCTATAGAGTAGAATAAATCCTGCTGTAGAGTAGAATAAATCCTGCTATAGAGTAGAATAAATCCTGCTATAGAGTAGAATAAATCCTGCCATAGAGTAGAATAAATCCTGCTGTAGAGTAGAATAAATCCTGCTGTAGAGTAGAATACACCTGCTATAGAGTAGAATAAATCCTGCTATAGAGTAGAATAAATCCTGCCATAGAGTAGAATAAATCCTGCTATAGAGTAGAATAAATCCTGCTATAGAGTAGAATAAATCCTGCTGTAGAGTAGAATACACCTGCTATAGAGTAGAATAAATCCTGCTATAGAGTAGAATAAATCCTGCCATAGAGTAGAATAAATCCTGCTGTAGAGTAGAATAAATCCTGCCATAGAGTAGAATAAATCCTGCCATAGAGTAGAATAAATCCTGCTGTAGAGTAGAATAAATCCTGCCATAGAGTAGAATAAATCCTGCTGTAGAGTAGAATAAATCCTGCTGTAGAGTAGAATAAATCCTGCTGTAGAGTAGAATAAATCCTGCCATAGAGTAGAATAAATCCTGCTGTAGAGTAGAATACACCTGCTATAGAGTAGAATAAATCCTGCCATAGAGTAGAATAAATCCTGCTATAGAGTAGAATAAATCCTGCTGTAGAGTAGAATAAATCCTGCTGTAGAGTAGAATACACCTGCTATAGAGTAGAATAAATCCTGCTGTAGAGTAGAATAAATCCTGCTGTAGAGTAGAATAAATCCTGCTGTAGAGTAGAATAAATCCTGCTGTAGAGTAGAATAAATCCTGCTGTAGAGTAGAATAAATCCTGCTGTAGAGTAGAATACACCTGCTATAGAGTAGAATAAATCCTGCTGTAGAGTAGAATACACCTGCTATAGAGTAGAATAAATCCTGCCATAGAGTAGAATAAATCCTGCTATAGAGTAGAATAAATCCTGCTGTAGAGTAGAATACACCTGCTATAGAGTAGAATAAATCCTGCTGTAGAGTAGAATACACCTGCTATAGAGTAGAATAAATCCTGCCATAGAGTAGAATAAATCCTGCCATAGAGTAGAATAAATCCTGCCATAGAGTAGAATAAATCCTGCTATAGAGTAGAATAAATCCTGCTGTAGAGTAGAATACACCTGCTATAGAGTAGAATAAATCCTGCTGTAGAGTAGAATACACCTGCTATAGAGTAGAATAAATCCTGCTGTAGAGTAGAATACACCTGCTATAGAGTAGAATAAATCCTGCTGTAGAGTAGAATACACCTGCTATAGAGTAGAATAAATCCTGCCATAGAGTAGAATAAATCCTGCCATAGAGTAGAATAAATCCTGCCATAGAGTAGAATAAATCCTGCTGTAGAGTAGAATACACCTGCTATAGAGTAGAATAAATCCTGCCATAGAGTAGAATAAATCCTGCTGTAGAGTAGAATACACCTGCTATAGAGTAGAATAAATCCTGCTGTAGAGTAGAATAAATCCTGCCATAGAGTAGAATAAATCCTGCCATAGAGTAGAATAAATCCTGCTGTAGAGTAGAATACACCTGCTATAGAGTAGAATAAATCCTGCCATAGAGTAGAATAAATCCTGCCATAGAGTAGAATAAATCCTGCTGTAGAGTAGAATACACCTGCTATAGAGTAGAATAAATCCTGCTGTAGAGTAGAATACACCTGCTATAGAGTAGAATAAATCCTGCCATAGAGTAGAATAAATCCTGCCATAGAGTAGAATAAATCCTGCCATAGAGTAGAATAAATCCTGCCATAGAGTAGAATAAATCCTGCTATAGAGTAGAATAAATCCTGCCATAGAGTAGAATAAATCCTGCCATAGAGTAGAATAAATCCTGCCATAGAGTAGAATAAATCCTGCTATAGAGTAGAATAAATCCTGCTGTAGAGTAGAATAAATCCTGCTATAGAGTAGAATAAATCCTGCCATAGAGTAGAATAAATCCTGCTATAGAGTAGAATAAATCCTGCTGTAGAGTAGAATACACCTGCTATAGAGTAGAATAAATCCTGCTATAGAGTAGAATAAATCCTGCCATAGAGTAGAATAAATCCTGCTATAGAGTAGAATAAATCCTGCCATAGAGTAGAATAAATCCTGCCATGGAGTAGAATAAGTCGTGCTATATAGTAGAATAAATCCTGCTATAGAGTAGAATAAATCCTGCCATAGAGTAGAATAAATCCTGCTGTAGAGTAGAATAAATCCTGCCATAGAGTAGAATAAATCCTGCTGTAGAGTAGAATACACCTGCTATAGAGTAGAATAAATCTTGCTCCATGAGACAGCGGACCATCATGAACCTGCTTCACAGTCTCCAACTCCAAGCCACTGTGGTTCGAACCTCTCGCCAGAAGATTCACGTGAACCCAGCGACCCTCACGAGACTTGCCGCTCCTCTCCGCCCAACAAGGAAAAACCAGAGGAAAGTTTCCCCCGAGACCTCCCCTCAGTGGAATGAGGCTCCGCTACCCGGCTGCGCAAACCTCCCCTCAGTGGAATGAGGCTACCGCAACCCGGTGTTGGCGTACAGACAAGAGAGAGAGAGAGAGAGAGAGAGAGAGAGAGAGAGAGAGAGAGAGAGAGAGAGAGAGAATATTGGAAGACTACCAGTACAGTGAGTGAAGACTTGACTGAAACAGCTGTAAGTTAGGAGACAAGCCCTAACTACAGGGCTACAGCGGTAGAGATGGTGTCAGATGGTGTAGGGAGGGAGGAAGAAGGAGCCTTAGACCCTCCCCCCCTTCCCCCCTTTTTTTTTTTTGCCAGAGGAATACGAACCTGTGGTTTAAGGAAATTCGAGACGGGTTCGTTCAGGTTCGTGAGTACTCGACTGGCTGGGGTTATAAGGGAGTGCTTTAACTCGGTTACAGCACGGGCTACAGTAATTACAGTCAGACGGAAGCTCGGGTACAAGGCGACCCCTTTCCACGTTCCATCCGCAGGCTGTATCACAAGTTTACAAAAAAATTGAATTACAGCCGCGACAAATGAATATTTCTTTTGTTTTATGTAAAACCTAATTTTGTTTCTTGAATCGTTGCTTTAAGTGTAAATGTAATAATGCATTTGTGTCACCGAAATTCTTCATTTTTCTTGTAGTAATGTTTCCATCATTCAAATCTTTAGTTATTTCACAATTCACTGTAACTGTATGAACGATTGCCCTGTATGATCATACAGTGGAATGGTACAGTTACTACGGTCACTGTAGCACAGACTGAAGGATCAAATGACTCTCTCATCGTCAGGCAAAACTATGTCTTCCTCTTAACTTTCTCAGGATTTTCTGTGCGAACTTACCTATGATTTAGAATACCATCTTGAGCTGAAATGTTAGACACGTAGATGTGAAGCACTGTGGAAAGGTTTAACGTCATTTATATTGTGTGTCACTGGCTTTTTTTCATACCTTGTTCGTGTCGTTGGTGGCTAAAGCTTCTCATCGTACGGCTGGCACATATGTCCAACCTTCCATTATACGGTTGGCACATCTGTCCAACATCTCATCATATGCTCGGCACATTTGTTCCAACCACTGATCATATGCTCGGCACATTTGTTCCAACCACTCATCATACGTCTGGTGTGTCTGTCCAACTACTCACCATACGTCTGGCATATCTGAACAAAAATTTCTCATACAGCTGGCACATCTATCCATCATGTCTGTCCGACTGTCAGTTTACCCAGATCACTGGCGTCGTGCGGATACAGAGCCAGTGTGTCTGTGTTTGTCTAAGTGTGTTTTTGTAAGCCGTGTTTGGGCGGAGGGCCCTCAGCGTTCCTTGTGTAAACTATTTACGTGCCGGGGAGCATTAGACCAATCGGTCGGTGATCATAAAACGCCAACATCAGCTTGAGAACAGATTTTGAAAAGGTGTAAAAAAAAAAAAGAAGAAAAAAAACAAGCATTTCATCTGTCAACAGCATGACTTTAGCAAGTGCCCATGACAAGAGGCAGCGATTGGTGCATAGTTTACTGTGATTGGTATTGTGGTATGTTTTGTTATCCTAGGTCTTATCTTCCCTATTATTGTGTTTTCAGTTATTTTGCTCATGTTAATTGCTTAGTCTCAGACGTAATTGTTAGAGCTGGCGTTACTGACGAACTACCCTGTTGTTTGAAAGCAGATTGGTGGTAATGGATGTCTGAGAATAGTCAGTCATAAAGACCTTTACATTTATCATTTACTTTAGGTTCATATCCGCCTTTAGGTAAATGATTTATGTCCTCATCTCCATCCACTATTATTCATCTCAGGTCCTTATCTCTTCGCCCTGTATAAGTTACATTAAGTACTTATCACTTTTCTGTCATTTACTTTAGGTACTTAAGCCTATTGTTTTATTTATTCGAGTACTCCTCTACTTTCTTATTATCTTCTTTCCTTATTTATTTATTTATTTATTTTATGTACTATCTTCCCCTGTGTAATATACTTTAGGTACTTCTCCCCCTATGTAGTATATTTTGTGTCCCTCTATATGATATACTTTAAGTACTTCCTCCCTCTGTATGATATACTTTAGGCAATTCCTCCCTCTACATAATATACTTTAAGTAATTCCTCCCTCTATATGATATACTTTAAGTACTTCCTCCCTCTATATGATATACTTTAAGTAATTCCTCCCTCTATATGATATACTTTAAGTACTTCCTCCCTCTATATATATACTTTAAGTACTTTTCTCCCTGTGTAATATACTTTTAATACTTAATCCTCTTCCATTGTTTACATTCAGTCCTTATCCTTCCCATCCACTAGGAGTCTGTTTGTTTATCTTTCTTAATTCCCATCGAGGCTGGGTGGTCTGTTGACCTTGACCTCACTTAACCCAGGCTAAGTGGTCATCACTGGTCCATTCCTCGTTCCCGCCAACTACCGTCCATTTCCCCGTCTCATTCCGCACGTCCCCCGTCCAGGAAGAAGTATATGTCACCTGTGTAGTAACGCGAGGAAGACATTTTTTTTTTTTTCTTTTTAAGAACAGAGACTTTCAAACTTGACCACTTGGTGAGGTGTACCATCTTCTGGCCTCCTGTGTTATGGCGGCCTATTCTCCTATTCTAAAGTCTCATACGGCCTTCATTCCCTACGTTTAGCATTGTGAGAATCGACTTCTATGACGCGCGATGGATTCCGGTGCCTGGAAGACATTGCTGTACTCCCCCCTAAGCATCCTGGAGGAGGGAGGAGGAGTGGGTGGGTCGAATGTCAGAGCGTTCTTGGAGGCGCCCCACGGGATGAGCATCGCCTTCCGCCAGGAGATGGATCTTGTCACTTATCTCTTTTAAAACGACGTGGGTGGTTACCCACCCCCCCAGCCTCATTGCACCTCCAAAAGACGCATGTAACAGCCCTCTTACGCACCTCTTCAGAACGGCTCGTCTTCTTCCTTTGATCTCACTGAGCAGGGCTTAAAGCAGCATTTTGCTGTTGCTGTCTCACACGCCAAGACGGGTTCCTGGACCAGCCATTTTGACCCCTCAAGACGGTTCTATTTTTTTTTTCTAATAGGCTCTTTGACCTCCCATGGTGGTTAGAACGACCACGTCCACTCCCAGGACGGGGTTTGGGGGACCTCTTTGACCCCTCAAGGCTGTTTTGAAAGCTAATTTGACATGAAGGAAATAGACGACATTTGACAGCTTTCTTGGCGCAATAGACACCTTCAAGAGCGTCTTCACGATAAAGCCCGCGCAAATGTCGATTGTCTTTTCTTTTTATTCAGCATCGTATGTATATATATATGTAGGATCGTACACCACGCCCGGGATTGAACTCCATTCACCAGTGCATCGACATAGAGGAATCTATGCTTGGCATTATCTATGTAGGATCGTACGCCACACCTGGGATTGAACTCCATTGACCAATGCATCGACATAGAGGAATCTATGCTTGGCATTGGCTCTTATAGACCTGTTGTCTTCGAATTTAGCTATAGATGTAATAACTGGAACTATAGACTTATAGAAATACTCTAAGGTCTATAGTTTCATCTTTCAAAGGACGAGACCAGGAGACATGAAGTCGTGAGACGTCTTTATCACTCGTTCATGAATCATCGTCTCGTCTCGTCTCGTCACGAGATAACATCCCTAGTTCCCTTGCAATCTGACGTGACAGCCTCATTCAGCTGTTAACAGGTTCTGCACGCGCGCGTGGGTTAAGACGTAAATGATATATATTTTGCCTCGTTTGGGAGATAATGACATGGATGCTCAATCATCAATTGGAGATACACATTGTCTCCTGTGTTTGGGAAAAAGAAAATCCCTCTCTCGCAACGTAACTACAAATCTATATTTATTTTCCTATTAACTAATTAAGATTCCTTTAATATCTGTGAATCCCGTCGTTGTAATATCCATTTGTGTTCCTTTAGGCTTTATTTTTGTTGTCTTAATTGGACGGATGGTTCGTGCCATTAGGTTTATTCTATGTTTGTTTTGATGGCTGAATGGAAGTATAATATGTAATTCATTCTCTAATGACTCCTAGTGGTTTTTCTGAAATTTATTCATTAAATGTAATTTCACGTAAGTTTTTTAAAGTAAGGATTCGACTTAAGTGTGTTTTTACACTTAGAAAATATCATGCCAAGCTCACATGCGCCTTCACGAGCTGTTTTCTGTTGTAGGAAAAGTTGAAGAAGAAAACGGAAAGATGAAACGAGAGAAGAAGTTCAGAATTAGGAAAAAAACGAAGGAAAGAAGATCAGAAATGTAGGTGAAGGAGACAAAGAAGGAAGTATTAGAATCATGAAGAAAACGGAAAGAGGGAGT
>NC_092250.1:17094116-17101616 GCF_036320965.1 Panulirus ornatus
CCTCATCTGGGGACGACCCCCCCCCCCCTCCTTCATATGCTAATGTGATGACCCTTTAACCCCCTCCTTCCCCCCCCCCCCACACACACACAAGCTTATCTTCAGTCCCATCCCACAACACCTCTGGGTGGGGGGGAGGGGGGGGGGCTGTCGTCTAAGGAGTGACCTTCGACAGCCACTCAAGTGCAGGAAGCTCACTGCATATATATATATATATATATATATATATATATATATATATATATATATATATATAGATCCCCCCCCCCCCCCCGCTCCAGCCTCCCGATACCCAGGCGAGGGGCGGGTGGGGAGGGGGGAAGAGGGGAGGGGGAGGGGGTGTTGTAATATTGGTAATATACATTCCCCCCCTCCCCTTCCCCTCCCCCTACTCCCCCCTTCCCTCCCTCCCCTACCTACCTACCTACCAGCGAGAGAGAGAGAGAGAGAGAGAGAGAGAGAGAGAGAGAGAGAGAGAGAGAGAGAGAGAGAGAAATTGTGTGTGTGAGGGAAAAAAAAAATAAAATAGCCATCCTTAGTCGTGAATTGTACGTGGGAAAGGTTTTGCCATTCTGACCTCTACCGCTGGAGGCCATAAGGTCATTGTTTCTTCACGTGCCTTCTTCTCTTCCCTGCCCCACTAACCCTAGTGGCAGATACGCCCTTGTAGCCCCGGGAGGAGGTGGTGGTGAGTGGCAGTTCTTTAGCAACCTAAGGCGAAAGTCTCCTCCGGGGAGAACATTGATGTAGACCTTATTGTTCTTGCCCAGGGTACCCATTAAGGCTACGAATTTATATATATATATATATATATATATATATATATATGTGTGTGTGTGTGTGTGTGTGTATATTTACCCCTTCGTGCTAAAGGGTCGTACCCTCGTGCTCAAATGATCGTACCGTCGTGTTCAAGGGGTCGTACCGTCGTGTTCAAGGGGTCGTACCGTCGTGTTCAAAGGGTCGTACCGTCGTACTCAAAGGGTCGTACCGTCGTGCTCAAGGGGTCGTGCCGTCGTGTTCAAAGGGTCGTACCGTCGTGCTCAAATGGTTGTACCATCGTGCTCAAAAATGAGTTCCAGTGTTCCATCCCCCCAACAGGTGTTTTTCACAAATGGTTGTACCATCGTGCTCAAAAATGAGTTCCAGTGTTCCTTCCCTTCAACAGGTGTTTTTCAAACTAATCTACCAGTTGATCACAACAGGTGAGCTTGCAATGTAGATTAGGACGATGTGGCAGCGACAGATAACAGAGCCACCATGCTTTGTGACTAGATTCTGTTGAGATTGGTGTGTTGTCGTTTAACATGGGTGCCTTGGCGTTTAACATTGGTACGTGTTGGCGTTTAACATTGGTACGTGTTGGGGGTTACCATTGGTGCGTTGTCGTTTAACATGGGCGCGTTGGCGTTTAACGTTGGTGTGTTGTTTAATATTGGTGCGTTGTCGTTTTACATTGGTGCGTTGGCGTTTAACACTGGTGTGTTGTCGTTTAATATTGGTGCTTTATCGTTTAACATTGGTGCGTTTTCGTTTAATATTGGTGCTTTGCCAGTGTGACAGCTGAGTGTGATCATGGACTTGAGGTTAACAAGAACTTCGATCAAAAAAACAGAAAGGTAAGGACGTAGATAGAGGATCAGATAGAGGGGGTTTGAGAGAGAGAGAGAGAGAGAGAGAGAGAGAGAGAGAGAGAGAGAGAGAGAGAGAGAGAGAGAGAGAGAAAACACGGAACAAATAGAATTGAAACCCCTAAATGTGCGTGGGAGTATAAGTACAACAACATATACACCTGGAAATATAAATGAAAGACACCAGACAAATACATTCGCCTCTCCTCACCCAGAACACAAAGAGGAAATTTAATTCAGCTGAACACAGAACCAGGCGTAGCCAGCTGCTAGATCTGAACACAGAACCAGGCGTAGCCAGCTGCTAGATCTGAACACAGAACCAGGCGTAGCCAGCTGCTAGATCTGAACACAGAACCAGGCGTAGCCAGGTGGTAGATCCGAACACAGAACCAGGCGTTAGCCAGCTGCTAGATCTGAACACAGGACCAGGCGTAGCCAGCTGGTAGATCTGAACACAGGACCAGGCGTAGCCAGCTGGTAGATCTGAACACAGAACCAGGCGTAGCCAGGTGGTCGATAACTGGTCGAAGCAGACACTGAATCAACCTATGTTTAGGAGACACCTTACAATACGACCAGGGTCAGGTATGTGGAAGGTCGACCAGGATCGCGTAGGAGCGCCTCTCACTCACACTACCACAGGTAGACAAGCCCCCCACGGCTGGTAGATAGGTAGATCGTGTCTTTCCCACTACACTGAAGCGCCCGCTTCTCTTCCACCTCTTTCCCTGAAGTGTCTATATCTGGTCTGGTCGCTATGATAACCACAGTCTCCATATTGGATCCCAGACCTTCGTCTTTCTATATATATATATATATATATATATATATATATATATATATATATATATATATTTTTCTTTTTTTCTTTTAAACTATTCGCCATTTCCCGCATTAGCGAGGTAGCATTAAGAACAGAGGACTGGGCCTTTGAGGGAATACCCTCACCTGGCCCAATTCTCTGTTCCTTCTTTTGGAAAAAAAAAAAAAAAAAAAAAAAAAAAAAAAAAAAAACCGAGAGGGGAGGATTTCCAGCCCCCCGCTCCCTCCCCTTTTAGTCGCCTTCTACGACACGCAGGGAATACGTGGGAAGTATTCTTAATCCCCTATCCCCAGGGATATATATATATATATTATATATATATATATATATAATATATATATATATATATATAATATATATATATATATATTATATATATATATATATATATATATATATATATATATACATATATATATATATATATATATATATATATATATATATATATATATATATATATATATGTATATATATATATATATATATATATATATATATATATATATATATATATATATATATATTCCGATGCGCGAAGTAATTGAAATTCGCTAGTATAATAGAAATCGTGTGAGGGGATTGCTATCACTTATTATTCTTTTATGATCAAATGATTCTTAAGAACTTCGAGGTGATATAGATTAATTTTCCAGTTCAACATCCACTGTTTATTGCTCACTTATTAATTCATGTGATCAATCAACCTGTTGTTACAAGTCGTAAGGGTTATATAAGAGACACAAGGTTGTAAAAATCCCATTTTTCAATGTAGTTTTCAGCATTCGTTTTCTTTCTTTTTTTCGTAAATATACAAAGACAAGAGGACTCCCGTTGCCCACCTCCCACCACCACCACGCTATAACTTTTTACGGTTAAAAAGTCATTAAAGACGCGCTGTAATTTATATGGCCATCAGCCACTGCAATAGTGGTCTGTTAATTATAGAACCTCCGTCCGTGTGTCTCTGTGTCTGTCTGTCCGTGTGTCTGTGTGTCCGTCCATGTGTCTGTCTGTCTGTGTGTGTCTGTGTCTGTCCGTGTGTCTGTCTGTCTGTCTGTGTGTCTCTGTGTCTTTGTGTATGTCTGTCTGTCTGTGTGTCTGTCCGTGTGTCTGTGTGTCCGTCCGTGTGTCTGTCCGTGTGTCTGTCTGTTTATGTGTGTGTGTGTGTGTCTGTCCGTGTGTCTGTTTGTCTGTCTGTGTGTCTGTATGTCTGTCTGTCTGTGTCTGTGTGTCTGTCCGTGTGTGTGTGTGTGTGTGTGTGTGTGTGTGTGTGTGTGTGTCTACCTCTCTCTCTCTCTCTCTCTCTCTCTCTCTCTCTCTCTCTCTCTCTCTCTCTCTCTCTCTCTGTGTCCGTCCGTGTGTATGTCTGTGTGTCTGTCCGTGTGCGTGTGTGTGTGTGTGTGTGTGTCTGTACCCTGGCCATCCAACTTGGGCTCGGGAGTTCTTGGTGTGTATCCGACCAAAAGAGAGGTTTGGCTGCTCTCCGGAACCCCAGCGTTCGTCTTCAACTTCTCCAGTGCACGGACGGTGCTTTTAGCTTTTAGGAAGTATACTTTCCTCGTTCTTTTAGGATATTATCTGTATTGATCAGCTGTTCCCGCGTACTCTTGTCGTTCTTTTAGGATATTATCTGTGTTGATCAGCTGTTCCGCGTTAGCAGTTTGTGTGTATGTATGTAAGAAATATTTACGATGTAGAGTGAAGGTGATTCTGTAACTAATGGTATTGTAGATGATTGGATGGGTTGTGTGAATGGTGTTGTAGATGATTGGATGGGTTGTGTGAATACAGAGAGGGTTATGGTCGACTGTGTTGATGAATCTACTTGTGGAAATGACTTGTGGAAGCTGTACCATAATCGTTCTTTGATATTAACTTGATGTGGATATTTACACACACACACACACACACACACACACTCACACACACATACACACACACACACACACACACACACACACACACACACACACACACACACACATAGATTACCAGGACATGTGAAGCGTCCTGGGTAAACCATGGAAAGGTCTGTTGCGGGGCCTGGATTTGGAAAGGGAGCTGTGGTTTCGGTGCATTACACATGACAGCTCGAGACTGAGTGTAAGCGAATGAGGCCTTTCTACGTCTGTTCCTAGTGCTGCCTCGCTAACGTGGGAAACGGCGATCAAGTATGAAAACAATGTATATTCACGTGTGTATGTATGTATGTATATATGTATCGGGAATCTTCCTGTCATTTGTGAAAGTGTAACGAGGCTGTTTAACCATCAACAGATGTAAAGAAGTAATGCGTCGCCGATTTTCTTCCTACCCCTCAGGGAGCCTACCTTTCCCTGCCCCGTGCGTGGAGAGCAGCCACGAAGCCACTTTATGACAAGCGAAAATCTCATATCTAAAAGTACAGGAACATTGCGTATTGCTGGAGGGTCTAAGGTACCCTGCTGCTGAACGGAGCGCACAAGAACACTGCGTAACGCTGGAGGGTCTAAGGTACCTTGCTGCTGAACGGAGCGCACAAGAACACTGCGTAACGCTGGAGGGTCTAAGGTACCCTGCTGCTGAACGGAGCGCACAAGAACGCTGCGTATCACAAGAGGGTTTAAGGTACCTTGCTGCTGAACGGAGCGCACAAGAACGCTGCGTAACGCTGGAGGGTCTAAGGTACCCTGCTGCTGAACGGAGCGCACAAGAACGCTGCGTAACGCTGGAGGGTCTAAGGTACCCTGCTGCTGAACGGAGCGCACAAGAACGCTGCGTAACGCTGGAGGGTCTAAGGTACCCTGCTGCTGAACGGAGCGCACAAGAACGCTGCGTAACGCTGGAGGGTCTAAGGTACCCTGCTGCTGAACGGAGCGCACAAGAACGCTGCGTAACGCTGGAGGGTCTAAGGTACCCTGCTGCTGAACGGAGCGCACAAGAACGCTGCGTAACGCTGGAGGGTCTAGGATATTAAGCGTAAACACGTCAGGTTATTGACTACGGCGTATGGCTCTTCCAGTAATCCAATCTTGGACCTGGATGTGGCAAACACGTCTGGAAACCATTGTAACTCAGTCTTCCAGTCTGCTCCCATGACGTAAGAAATGAGTTACGGGGGAAGGAAGGGAGAGAGGGAGGGAGGAATATGAGGGACGGAATGAGTTGCAGGTGGGAGGAGATGCGGAGGGGGGGGGGGGTCGTCGGGGGAATATGAGGTACGAAATGAGTTAAGGATGAAGATGAGTTAGGTATTAAGATAGTGGATTATGAGTTACGGGTGAGGGTGAGTTACACAATGAGTTACGACATGAGGTACGATCAAGATTAGGGTGTGAATGAGGATATGAATGCTTAAGGTGAGGAGACGGAGTTACGGATGAGGGTGAGTTACACAATGAGTTACGACATGAGTTACGATCAAGATTAAGGTGTGAATGAGGATATGAATGCTTAAGGTGAGGAGACGGAGTTACGGATGAGGGTGAGTTACACAATGAGTTACGACATGAGTTACGATCAAGATTAAGGTGTGAATGAGGGTGTGAATGCTTAAGGTGAGGGACGGGACCTCATCTCTTGTGAGGGTCCTGTCGTATTGGAAAGAGGTATAATGTTGAGCACTCACGGTCACTCATGAGTGTCAATCAGTTAAATAAGTTAAATTCGCTAATTCAACGTCATTTTCCACCGGGTGAATGTTAATCTTATCATAGCTGCTCACATTTCAACCTGATGTTAAATGACCCAGTCATTGATTTCAAAGACAGATGGTAAGTCGATGATTATCTAAGTTAGTTTGTAAAGTCACTGGTTGTAAAAGGTAAGTCGATGATTATCTAAGTTACTTTAATTTGTAAGTCACTGGTTGTAAAAGATGTAAATCCAACGTAAGAGTTGTTGTAAATGAGTTTAAAATTTAAATCAGTGGTTGTAGGATCATAATTTTTTTAATAATATGATAATATTTCTTTATATGATCATATTTTTTCTCTCACTCTTTGAGTTCTCTTTTTGTATATCTGAGCTTTGAGCCTTGACCCCAGAGATCATTGTCTGGGGTTGTTGTCTCTGACCCCTTAGAGTAGGTAGAGACTCGTCTCTCACCCCCAGAGTAAGTCTTGGCACACCACCCCTTCCCCCCAGAGAAGGATCTTATCTCTGACCCCATTGGAAGTCTTCCTCTATATGACCCCCATGCGTATGGCTCTGACCCCCACAGCCTAATTAACCAGTTAACAACAACGTCATCTCCTTGAGAAACTCATCTGCAGTCCCACCCACGCCAGCAGTTCTGTCGCATTCCCAACCACTCCAGCTACACTGCCGTACTTCGTCTTACGCAAGGCTTTCACCACCTCCTCTCTTTTCACTTAGCCATCATCCGCATGCCACACCTCGTCCCAGACAACCCACATTCAACAGTCCTTCGGAATACTCTCGTACGTAGTATTTTGGACTTACAACTATCTCCAAAACCTCGGAACACGACAGTACGACCCATGTCCAAAATGTCTGTGCACGACAGTACGACCATTGAGCACAATGGTATGAGCCTCAAACACGACAGCACGACCTTTGAGCGCGACGATATGACCCCTTTTTGAGCACGATGGTACAACCAGTAGCACAGTTGTATGACCCTTGGGTATGACGGCGTGACCTCTGACCTGACTTTTACTCAGGGTTAGGTCAAAGTCCAATTCTGATATGTGTTCTATTCAGGTTCTCCTGTTCTCTTAAATGTCATCTCTCTCTCTCTCTCTCTCTCTCTCTCTCTCTCTCTCTCTCTCTCTCTCTCTCTCTCTCTCTCTCTCTCTCTCTCTCACTACCGTACCCAAAAAGGTTTTAACCATTATCGTCCACGTCGTGTTATCTTATCTCTTGTGCGAGAGTGTTATCTCCAGTTAGCCCTGCGGTGCGCCCCCCTCCCCCCCACCTGGGAAATGGGGGGGGGAGCTGTTTGACTCACAAGAACTAGGCATTTGATGATGGCGTAATTACATAAGTTTCCGACTTAAATTACAGGTCATTAGGAAGTCAGTGGTGGGAAATGGTATG
>NC_092250.1:17104116-17114116 GCF_036320965.1 Panulirus ornatus
TCTCTCTCTCTCTCTCTCTCTCTCTCTCTCTCTCTCTCTCTCTCTCTCTCTCTCTCTCTCAGGACCAGTTTACCAGCCAGCCAGCCAGTCTGGCCTCCACAGTTAAGCTGTATAGTCACCCAGGTGTTTCCCTCACCTCTTCTTCACCAGGTCAGCCCAAGGTGATCTCACATCTGTCTTGATCTTCCTCATACATACACACACACACACACACACACACACTCCCTCGTGTATACATCTTCCTCATACATACACACACACACACACACACACACACTCCCTCGTATATACATCTTCCTCATACACACACACACACTCCCTCGTATATACATCTTCTTCATATATATACCCATACACACTGCTATATAACATCATCTTCCTAAGTACTATATTTTCTCTTCGTCTCTTTCATTTTCAAACGTCCCCTTGTACGTTCCCGATGCGCCCCTGTGCCCCCGGAGGAAACGGCGATGGCGGGGGATATGGTCTGGATACGAATTTTACGATTCGCTGAATTTCTTTTTTTTCCTTTTTTTCCCGTTTTTTTTTAAGGTGTTGGAACCCATCATCTCCCGCCTCCCCCTCGCCCCGTTTTCTTTAAGGGATGGAGAGGATGCAGAAACAAACCCCTCACCCCATTTTCTATGAGGCCGATGATGCTGTTGTGAGGAGATGACGTATTGTCTTTAAAGCCATAGACTGAGTAGACGTAGACTGAGTAGACGTAGACTGAGTAGACACAGACTGAGTTGACGTAGACTGAGTAGACGTAGACTGAGTAGACGTAGACTGAGTAGACACAGACTGAGTAGACGTAGACTGAGTAGACACAGACTGAGTAGACGTAGACTGAGTAGACGTAGACTGAGTAGACGTAGACTGAGTAGACACAGACTGAGTAGACGTAGACTAATCCGACAATAGTGAGGGGAGAGGGGGAAATATAATCTCTAACGTAATCGAATGTAATCTAATGTAATCCGGCAATGGTGGGGGATAGGAGGGGGAAATATAATCTAACGTAATTGAATGTAATCTAATGTTGTTCAGCAATGTTGGGGGATAGGAGGGGGAATAATGTAATCTCTAACGTAATCGAATGTAATCCAGTGTAATCCGGCCATGGTGGGGGATAGGAAGGGGAAATGTAATCTAACGTAATCGAATGTAATGCAATGTAATCCGACAAGCCCCTGGAAGGGTATCGGGACGGACCAGGTCCTCGCCAACACATCGCCCACGTCCGGGAAATGGAACTCCACCTACTCCAACACCACCACCATCTCCAACACCACCACCATCTCCAACAACACCATCTCCAACAACACCACATCTCCAACAACACCACCATCTCCAACAACAAACATCATCCCCAGCAACAACACCACCATCTCCATCACCAACAACACCATTTGCAACACCATCATCTCCGACAACAACACCAACGTCTCCAACAACAACACCACTATCCCCAACACCCACCAACACCAACACCACCAACACCATCACCACCACCATCTCCAACACCACCATCTCCAACACCTTCCGAGGTGAGGGATCTCCCTCCCTCCCTCCTCCACAGACACACAGGCTTGGGAGCCTTAACGAATCAACAACCAGCAAATGGAATTCTTACTCTCTCTCTCTCTCTCTCTCTCTCTCTCTCTCTCTCTCTCTCTCTCTCTCTCTCTCTCTCTCTCTCTCTCTCACACACACACACACACACACACACACACACACACACACACACACACACACCACGACCCTCTCAGTAGGGGGACGACACACCTAACCTGTGGTCGTCTTTACGCACGACTGATCCAAAATTGGCGGCCAGCCCCGCCCATTTTACCAACTCGCGAGGAACTCACACTCATAAAATTCCCTCGATCACTCGCGAGAGTTTGTGAGTCTATGACTCATAAAACCTTAGGATTGAAACAATTTTTTTTGTGGTCAAGAGAGAGAGAGAGAGAGAGAGAGAGAGAGTGAGTAGAGGGGACAGTCATATATATACAGAGTAGTGTTTACGTAAGCCAAGGATTCTTTGATCCTATACGGGCTCACGGTGTGTGTGTGTGTGTGTGTGTGTGTGAGATGGACGGTCCATCCTCGGGTATATACCACATGCATGGCTCCTACTCCTCCTCCTCCACACTCGTTCCTGCCCTCCAACCACGTCTCTAAAAGCAGTCACTCACTCACTCACTCACTCACTCACTCTCCTCTTTTCCCCCCTTCTCTCTAGCGATAAATCTGTGGCTGCTTTAGGCTAAAGGGGGGTAGACGTGACGGGCTAATAAAAGACAGGAATGGACGTGGGTGTTTTGGATGGACGTCTGTAAGGCCATATGGTATTGTGGGTGCGAAGTATATGGTGTGGCAACACACGATTTAAATCATCTTTATCACCTTCGCCTTATCTTTGCGCTGGTCATCATGGGTTTATATATATATATATATATATATATATATATATATATATATATATATATATATATATATAGTATATTTACTTCTTAAGTAGCGTCAGGTGAAACATGGTCTCATTTACACACAGTGGTGTCTGTGGTTTATCATGACTGACATCATGTGTTGGGTTAGCTTGCTGCATGCACACGTCGCCCCCAACCCAACCCCATCCACACCCTACAGCCCTTACCTCATCGATCCAATTGATTCTATCCCGTGCACGCCTCTCACCCTCTTGAATGCTCAAACCCCGATACCCCAAAGCCTCACTCAGTCCCTCCTTTCCTCCCTTCGGTCTTCTCCCATCCTTCTTGCTCCTTCCTCTTTTGACTTGCAGATCTTTTTTTTAATCAATCTCTCTTCACTCATCCTCTCCAAATGCCCGAACCATTTTCCTGCCTCCAAACTGATCCCGTCATTCACACTACACTCACGAACTGCACCCGCTTGGGACACTGCCATGTTCCACCCCTCGAACGTCGCGCGTCCTCCTCAGTGATCTCTCTCTCTCTCTCTCTCTCTCTCTCTCTCTCTCTCTCTCTCTCTCTCTCTCTCTCTCTCTCTCTCTCTCTGGCCTCCCTCCCCCCCCCCAACCTCCCTAACAACCCCTTACACCCACACACACACCCACCCCCACCCCCACCCCCGCCCCTTCCCTCCTTCCACCCCTTTCCTCCGAACCCCCTTCACCCAAACACACTCCACCACCCGCCCCTTCCCCGGACCCATCTCTATCTCTAAATAGGGTACGGAGCCTAGATAGGCTGGCACGCACCCTATACAAGGTGTGTGTGTGTGTGTGTGTGTGTGTGTGTGTGTGTGTGTGTGTGTGTGTGTGTGCATATATACATATAAATCTGTCGTAAATTGGGGTTGACATAGTCTATGTAGGGAGGGGAATGTGTGTGTGTGTGTGTGTGTGTGTGTGTGTGTGTGTGTGTGTGTGTGTGTGTGTTTGTGTGTGTGTGTGTGGTTGTGTCCTGAAGGATTACTGATAAAGCCAGCCACAAGAAGCCTGGCTCTCTCTCTCTCTCTCTCTCTCTCTCTCTCTCTCTCTCTCTCTCTCTCTCTCTCTCTCTCTCTCTCTCTCTCTCTCTCTCTCTCTCTCTTTATCTATCTATCTATCTATCTATCTCTGTCTATCTGTCTATCTATCTATCTCTATCTACCTATCTCTATCTATCTATTCATCTGTCTATCTATCTATATCTCTGTCTATGTCTATCTATCTATCTATCTATCTATCTATCTATTTCCTTAAAAAAAAAGGGGGGGGGGGCAGCTCGTGGTAGCGTGGGTTGAAGACTTGTTTTCTTACCAACGGAAAACGGAGAGTGGTGGTGGGTAGGTGGCTGGAGCCGCGTCTGCGCGTGGGGACCCAGCGTCGATGCGCGGCAAAGGACGGTGTTAACATGCGCGTTTTCTTTTCGTTATGATAACGAGTGAGGGAGGAGCGTGTGAGTGAGGTGGTGTGCTAACGACACGGGAGGAGGTCATTACGAGGGTGACGTCATCAGCAGTACACTAGTGTAATTCAGAAACCAGAAAGAGAAACATTCACAAACCAAAGAAAACACTCAGAAACCAGAGAAAACACTCAGAAACCAGAGACAGACGTTCAGAAACCAAAGAAAACACTCAGAAACCAGAGACAGTCATTCAGAAACCAGAGAAAACACTCAGAAACCAGAGACAGACATTCAGAAACCAAAGAAAACATTCAGAAACCAGAGAAAACACTCAGAAACCAGAGACAGACATTCAGAAACCAAAGAAAACATTCAGAAACCAGAGAAAACACTCAGAAACCAGAGACAGACATTCAGAAACCAAAGAAAACATTCAGAAACCAGAGAAAACACTCAGAAACCAGAGACAGACATTCAGAAACCAGAGACAAACATTCAGAAACCAAAGAAAACACTCAGAAACCAGAGACAGACATTCAGAAACCAAAGAAAACACTCAGAAACCAGACAAAAACATTCAGAAACCAAAGAAAACACTCAGAAACCAGAGACAGACATCCAGAAACCAAAGAAAACACTCAGAAACCAGAGACAAACATTCAGAAACCAAAGAAAACACTCAGAAACCAGAGACAGACATTCAGAAACCAAAGAAAACACTCAGAAACCAGACAAAAACATTCAGAAACCAAAGAAAACACTCAGAAACCAGAGACAGACATTTAGAAACCATTGTCTTTATAGATCTTGATCTTGCATTTATAAAGTGGTTCCCGAGACCCTTAGAAAAAAAATTCATAATTAATTTATTCATTAACTTCAGCGTTGTCCGGAAGTCCAGAGGTTCCTGGGACCCCCCCCCCCCCCAAAAAAAAAGGCTTGACAAGCGTTAATGATAATTGCTTCTGGGATAAAGTTAAAGATAAAGAAGTTTAAAATAGACTCGTTGGAATTCATTCCTATTTCATGTTTGCATATCCGTCTTCGGGTGAACAAGGCGTGTCGTGGATGAACAAGGCGTGTCGTGGATGAACAAGGCGTGTCGTGGATGGACAAGGCGTGTCGTGGATGAACAAGGCGTGTCGTGGATGAACAAGGCGTGTCGTGGATGAACAAGGCGTGTCGTGGATGAACAAGGCGTGTCGTGGATGAACAAGGCGTGTCGTGGATGAACAAGGCGTGTCGTGGATGAACAAGGCGTGTCGTGGATGAACAAGGCGTGTCGTGGATGAACAAGGCGTGTCGTGGATGAACAAGGCGTGTCGTGGATGAACAAGGCGTGTCGTGGATTATTTTTTCTTTTGATACGTTCTCCAGCGCGCCAGGCGTGGAAACAACAAGAGAGAATTTTGATTTTGGAGATTCTAAGTCGCGAAGGGAGAGAGAGAGAGAGAGAGAGAGAGAGAGAGAGAGAGAGAGAGAAGACCTAGCCAGTGATCGACCACATCTTCATCAACACTTCCTTGTGGGAAAAAATGTTATTAATGTCATGGTATATAAATTGTTGTTCCATTTTTCGTAGGGCGAGTGTATGTATGGTGCCTTCTGTTGATGTTGTTATTGAGGCACTACAACTGCTGCTGCTGCTGCTCGAGCCTATCGTATAGGGTTATTGCAGGCTGCGCTCCAAGGAGGAGCAGGGCATTGTAGGATACATCCCTGTAGAAGATGACCTCTTCCGGGGTGGCGACGGGAATGGATGAAGGCAGCATGTATGAATATGTACATGGGTATATATGTATATGTCTCTTTATGTATATGTATGTATACGTTGAAATGTATAGGTATGTATATGTGCGTGTGTGTGTGGACGTGTATGTATATACATGTGTATGTGGGTGGGTTGGGCCATTCTTTCGTCTGTTTCCTTGCGCTACCTCGCTAACGCGGGAGAGACAAATATGTCGTCGCTCCTCCTTCTTGAGGAAGTATGCGATGAGACTTTAGACCGCTAAGCACACACACCCTTTTGCTCGCAACGCCTCAGCAACTGTGGAGGGAGGAAGGGGGGGGGGAGATTTATCGGCAGGGGGGGTTAAGGAGGGGGGGAAGAAGAAGAGGGTGGTGGTGGTGGTGGCACATCCCCTCCCCCCCCAGCATCTGTAGGAGATTTATTGGGTAGGCCGGTGATCAACCATCTCTGGTTCCACCAGGTTCAGTCTGGGAAATTTCCTCCCAGTCCTGATTTACGAGGGGGTGGGGGGAGGTCACCCACCCCCCCCCCTCAGGTCAGTGGTTCTGGCGAACGTTAATGTTTCGTTAGCCAGACAGATTGTGCGCTGGTGAATGGTTCTCTGTGTGTGTGTGTGTGTTCACTTGGTCCTCCTCCCTCTGTGTGTGTGTGTGTGTTTGTGTGTGTGTGTGTGTTTACTTGGTCCTCCTCCCTCTGTGTGTGTGTGTTTGTGTGTGTGTGTGTGTTTACTTGGTCCTCCTCCCTCTGTGTGTGTGTGTTTGTGTGTGTTTACTTGGTCCTCCTCCCTCTGTGTGTGTGTGTGTGTGTGTGTGGCTACCTGCTTGTAGAGAGAGGTAGTTCTACACTCGTGTGGGCCCTCATCCCCTTTTACTGTCTCTCTCATACCATCAGACAACGTCCTGGCCATCCATATACCCTCAACATTCTGGCTTCTTCTCTACGTCTTTCACAGAAGTGTTTACTGGTGACGGTCGTCGAATTCAAGTAGAAGTTTTCAAGGTTGATCGAATCTTCTCGTTTTCCTTCTCTCTTTTCCATGATGTCTCTTCCCTCACCCAGGTCCTTCAGTATGGCTCGAAATCGTTAAGACCAGATGGTTTGGCTCCTTAATGTACTATCATAGTTTGACGCCAGGTTGGGATACAGTGTTGGATCAAGTTGGGATACAGTGTTGGATTCGGTGGGATACAGTGTTGGATCAGGTTGGGATACAGTGTCGGATCAGGTTGGGATACAGTGTTGCATTAAGTTGGATACAGTGCTGGATCAAGTTGGGATACAGTGTTGGATCAGGTTGGGATACAGTGTTGGATCAGGTTGGGATACAGTGTTGCATTAAGTTGGATACAGTGCTGGATCAAGTTGGGATACAGTGTTGGATTCGGTGGGATACAGTGTCGGATCAGGTTGGGATACAGTGTTGGATCAGGTTGGGATACAGTGTTGGATCAGCTTGGGTACAGTGTCGAATCCAGTTGGATACAGTGTTCGGATCAGGTTGGGATACAGTGTCGAATCCAGTTGGATACAGTGTCGGATCCTTATACTAAGGCCTTCCGTTTCACCCCTCCTGTGTCTGGTCTTCAACACTCTACCTGGCCTCAGCTTCGTGGGTCATGCCTCGGTCTACCTCATAAGCTTGTCCTGCTCCTTCGGTTACCAGACGCACTCCTAATTCGGTGCTCACGCCTCTCTCTCTCTCTCTCTCTCTCTCTCTCTCTCTCTCTCTCTCTCTCTCTCTCTCTCTCTCGTGACTCGAACAGTGTAACAAGCGTAGTTGCGCATGATTCCCATCTTTCTCGCTGGTCATTAGCGCAGAATATATCAGGAGGCGTAAGACACCAGCCCTGAGGCACGCCACCGGTGGAGAACCCCTTTTACCTCACGTCGAAGGAGTCGCTTCTCGTGTGTCTCCTTGCTTCCCTTGCCTCTTGAAGATGATGTTCTCTCCAAGGAAGAGATGTATCGTTTATGCCTACGTAATCACTCAATTTCATGACGGACCTCTCGTTCGAGGCAGTGTGAAACGACCGTGAACAAGCTGTTTACCCACCCGTCTGCCTCATTTGTCCAGAAGAGCGTCCACCGTTTCATAAAACTTCAAAACATTTCTTATGTACGATTTCCCTTCCCTCTTGGCTTAACCTAATATGACTTCAGGCAACTTCAGGCAACCCTCCATATACAAGTGATCGTCTCGTTCCTTCGTGATCCTCTCGACCTGCTTTCTTAAACATGTGCCGTACGACATTTCATCTCTTCCAGTCCATTTAGCACTACACACACACACCTCTCTCTCTCTCTCTCTCTCTCTCTCTCTCTCTCTCTCTCTCTCTCTCTCTCTCTCTCTCTCTCTCTCTCTCCACTTCTTCTTCGTCGAAGACATCAAACGACCCGTTAAAGTGTTTCTATACACCCCTTGAACATATGTGGAAAGAAGGGCCCTCACCCACCTACCCCTTCCATCTCGTTTATGTATGTGCCTTATATGTATCGACACTTCACTCGCCTACTTGTGTCTTTCCCAAGAATTTCCGAGTTTCCCAAGACCTCGTACACTCTCATTACAGCTGGTGTTGTGGTGTTCTTCAATGTTCACTTCATCCTTAGAACGTAACGTTCTATTGTGTAATCTGTTCTTCATCTTTAACAAGGTTGTTCTATCTGTACCCTTAGCCTAATTAGCTTTTCTTTAACAAGTGGTTTACACTTGTTATATGGATGATATCGCTTTGGATCTATAGTCTTTTTTTGTTTTGTTTTCAAAGTTTCTCTTCTTCTTCTTCTCTCTCCATATTCCCATTCCTCTCTCTCTCTCTCTCTCTCTCTCTCTCTCTCTCTCTCTCTCTCTCTCTCTCTCTCTCTCTCTCTCTCTCTCTCTCTCTCTCACTAACAGAGTCACCCATTGTGTGTGTGTGTGTGTGTGTGTGTCTTTTCCAGGGTTAAAGAAAGAGCCATTACCACTGGACACGACCAGCTCTGGAACTCGCTGGAATCCCGCTTAACCCACCCTGGCCCAGCCCGGAGACAAATTAAAAACCCAACCACCTCCCTCCCTCCCATCCTATCCCACACCCCCCACACCCCACACCCCAGATACCTGGGGGGGGGGCTAGAAACCCACCCACCCACCCACTGGGCTCAGCCAAGGATAACACTAGCAACTTGGCACGTCTATCGCCTCAAGTGGTTTTCACTTCACGCAAGGAGAACAGTCAACTTAATTAGTTTTGCAGGTTCCCTTCTTGTGTGTGTGTGTGTGTGTGTGTCTGTGTGGGTGTGTGTGTCTGTGTGTTTCACGCAACTTATTTCTTGACCCATTTCTCTTTGACAGGTAGCTTCCCCGATCGTCTTTTTTTTTCCCCCAGTCGTCGTAGGTTATTTGATCTATAGATCTATTGGTCTATTGAGTGGATCTCTATAGCAAGGCCCATCTATCTTGGGGTCGTCAACTCGCTCGATAGATGATAGAGGGAGAACCACTTCACACTGTCTACTTAGAAACCAGTGACTTATCATCATTTTCTGGTCTCGAGAACATACGAGGCTGTTGGTTTTCTAATCACCCCATCCGGTTTCTAGATCAGACGAGATTATTATTGGTTTCTAGCCCGTTCTCTAGTCTCGTAAGGGCGTTAGAGGTACTGGAACACACGGAAATTAAATCCTTATGTGCTTCCATTATTTATCTTAATGGCTATAGATTGTCTGTTGGATAATCTTAATTATCAGCTGAATGATTAGAGAATTATTACTGGCTAGATTATCATCGGTCGTCCGATTATCATGTTGCTCAAGGGCCGTACCGTCGTGCTCAAGGGGTCGTACCGTCGTGCTCAAGGGGTCGCACCGTCGTCCTCAAGGGGTCGTACCGTCGTGCTCAAGGGTCGTACCGTCGTGCTCAAGGGGTCGTGCCGTCGTGCTCTAGGGGTCGCACCGTCGTGCTCAAGGGGTCGCACTGTCGTACTCAAGGGTCGTACCGTCGTGCTCAAGGGTCGTATCGTCGTGCTCAAGGGTCGTACCGTCGTGCTCAAGGGGTCGCACCGTCGTGCTCAAGGGTCGTACCGTCGTGCTCAAAGGGTCGTACCGTCGTACTTAGGGGGATACAGGTACTGGAGGGTAGATTCCCTCACAAGGCAATGTACAATCAGCCAAAAAAGTATCTTAACAAGGAGGGAGGTTCCGTTGATTTTCAAAGAGAAACAGCCCTATTGCCTCGTCAGGGTTGTTAGGCTCGTATGTAATACGGCTGGGGGAGAGTTGACGGTTATAGTAAAGGTATGACATCATTGTTGCAACCGAGTTTCGAACCCTGGCATCTGTATTGCTGATCCAATCTGGGGGTTAAAACGACACAATCTGAAAT
>NC_092250.1:17124116-17126616 GCF_036320965.1 Panulirus ornatus
ATTTTACCCATCTCTCCCTATTTTTAACCTGTCACTCTATTTCTCGTGTACAGTTACCTGTTACTGTGATCTCGCCAATTTTCTTCCATTATCTATCCAATTACGTCTTATCCGCTCACAGTACTAACCCTTCACATTGCAATAGCGCACGTTGAATTGCCTATTCATTTCTCCCATTAAATTACATTTGGTTTACCCATTCATCTACCAATTAACCTACCTATTAACTTTACTATGAAGCAGCCCATTAATCTCACAAATAACCTACTCACTAATAATCACCCAATTAACTTACCAATTTACCATCCAATTAACCTACCAATTTACCATCCAATTAACCTACCAATTTACCATCCAATTAACCTACCAATTTACCATCCAATTAGGCTACCAATTTACCATCCAATTAACCTATCGATTAATCACAAGGGTAACCAGCTCCTTACCTTGGTGTAACCACTGTTGCTCCCCTTTGGCAAAAATCTCTGGAAATTTTCCCCATTTCTCCTCAGCGTGTTCGATAGACGAAGGTGTAATTGTGGTTCAAAGTCTTTGTTTCATTATACAGAGACCAAGCAGGTCAAAGGTCCTTGCTTCTACCCTGTGTGTGTGTGTATTGCCAGGGTGGCGTTCTACAGGGTGTGTGTCTGGGGTCCTCTGCTGTTTCTTTGGTGTTGTTTTTATATACATCTCCAGGACGCGACGCCTAACCCACACCAATTGTTGTGAGGGGGAGTGTATGTGTGTGAGGGCAGAAGAAGAAGACTTGATTGACCTTACCCACGTCTGTGTGACCTTACCTACGTCTGTGTGACCTTCCCCACGTCTGTGTGACCTTACCCACGTCTGTGTGACCTTGCCCACGTCTGTGTGACCTTGCCCACGTCTCTGTGACCTTCCCCACGTCTGTGTGACCTTCCCCACGTCTGTGTGACCTTCCCCACGTCTGTGTGACCTTCCCCACGTCTGTGTGACCTTCCCCACGTCTGTGTGACCTTCCCCACGTCTGTGTGACCTTCCCCACGTCTGTGTGACCTTACCCACGTCTGTGTGACCTTCCCCACGTCTGTGTGACCTTCCCCACGTCTGTGTGACCTTACCTACGTCTGTGTGACCTTACCCACGTCTGTGTGACCTTCCCCACGTCTGTGTGACCTTACCCACGTCTGTGTGACCTTACCCACGTCTGTGTGACCTTACCTACGTCTGTGTGACCTTCCCCACGTCTGTGTTACCTTCCCCACGTCTGTGTGACCTTACTGGTCGTCTGCCAAACGCCTTTCTGTGCCGAGTGTTCCCGGCCACAGCGGCAGGACAGAGGCCCACCTCTCTGTCTATGTAACAGTCGTCTGTTCAACACCATGTTGGATCTCCTCATCTGGACCTCTCTATCATGGACGGACACAGAAGGAAAGGAGATTCGCAAAATCACAAGAGAAATCGTTGATCACAAATAGCGCTATGTCCGTGTCGTGTTCACGGCTCACACCACAGGGTAGGTGGCAGAGAATGGTGGCAGAGAATGGTGGCAGAGAATGGTGGCAGAGGTGGTTGTAGTGGTTATTAGTGAGGTCAGTCGACGGATCAGCTGATCGCCCGAAGGTGTCGATGTTGCCACCACGTGAGCACCATAATAAACCAGACACACACACACACACACACACACACACTAACGACCCCCTCCCCCCCCCCAGCCAGGGTCATTATGTCGGCTCCCCCAGTGTGTGACGGGGGGGGGGGGGCCCCAAGAAGAGGAAGCCATGGTTCACCACGGCGTCGAGCGAGGGCGCCCTCGTAACTCACCAGCAGTTACAGTGAGTAAGCCCTGACTCACTCGATCAACCCTGAAGGGAGGATGAACACCTAGGTCGGCTGTAGGGGGGGTGGGTGTAGTACTGCTCAGCCCAGGATTCGAATCCGGGGGTAGGCCCGCGCGTGTTGATTCATGGTCGGCAACGTACACCACCACAACACCAGGCAAGAAGCCCTAACTTGTAATTGGTCGCAGTTACGGCCAGCTAACTCATTACAAGTTACCGTCCAAAAATCGACCAAATTAACCCATTCATCAGAATACCTTGTCAAAACAGTGGCCCCCAGGTGGTGGTGAAGTTCGCCCTTATGGCCCTTGGACATAAGGGGGTTTTATACCCCCTTCCCCCCTACAATGTAAGAGGCTGGCTTAGGCCAATCTGCCATCGTATTAAGGGGGGGGGGAGGTGTTCACTTATCTCCCTCCCTCCCCCCCCCCTTTGTTACGGTCGTTATCTGGTCACAAGGGCGTGACGTATTCCCTCTGAGCGTAGGACGAAAGAGAGAGAGAGAGAGAGAGAGAGAGAGAGAGAGAGAGAGAGACTCGGTCTCGGGGTCGAATATTAAGTACGCTGTCGAGAACAAGAGAGATCTCGTATTCGACACCACGAGAAGGGCTGCTACCGAGACAAGAGACCTCTTGTTTCTCTCTCTCTCTCTCTCTCTCTCCCTCTCCCAGAGATCTTGT
>NC_092250.1:17136616-17146616 GCF_036320965.1 Panulirus ornatus
ACAAATCCCTCCAGACATAGCTATAAATCCCTCAGACTTCATCCCTCATTTCATAATTGTTGCATTACAGTTTGTATTTAGGGGTCTCCTCACTCCCTCATATACATCATACACATTTACTCCAACAGGAAAATATAATCAGTAAAAATCCATATATGAATCCCAGATCTCTCCCCTCTCAAATCCCCTTTCCTCCATCTTCGTTCCTGTAGAAATCCTTCAATGAGGATTACAGACATTTTACCTAAATCCCCCCAAAATTCATCCATCCATCCCTTCCCCCACGCCCTCTTACCCAGGTGGGTAGAAATGATTGGGGGAGAAGTGATGGAAAATGGACGATTTGATGAAGCTGGTGGCAGATTAGAACAAAGATTATGTTGGCATATTGATCAATGTTAATGAACCCATGTTAATTAGCCCTACAAGATCCTAACTTGAAGTAGGTTTTTTCATATCATAATAGAACTGTGGAGTTGTGAGGGGCATTTGGCCACACTCACTCACTAACATATGTGAGGCCAATAATAAGTGACATTATCTGTGTGTGTGTGTGTGTGTGTGTGTGTTCGGGGGAGGGAGTTATACACTTGTGTTCCCCCTCCCCCCCCCGGTCTCTTAACCTTGCATATGTGTACCATGCCTTTACTCCTATGTGTTTGTGTATACATATGGACACTTCTTAGCCTCTACACATGTACACATCTCAGCCTGAGCCAGATGTGTGTGTGTGTGTGTGTGTGTGTGTGTGTGTATGTGTGTGTGTGTGTGTGTGTGTGTGTGTGTGTTCAGGGAGGGGGGGTAGGGGTTAGTTTAAGTAAGCGAAGATCCTTCCTTTGAACCTAATAGATACGGGATGGCCATGTGTGCCCGTCCGCCGTCCACAGCCCCCCAACCCCCTCCGCCACCACCGGGTTTGACAGACGTCGCTGAGGAGGGAGGGAGGGAGGGAGGGGAGAGGGGGAGGGAGGGAGAGGGAGAGGGAGGGAGGTAGAGAGGGAGAGGGAGGGAGGGGAGAGGGAGGGAGAGGAGAGGAGAGGGAGGGGGAGGGAGGGAAGGGAAATCGTCCTCCTCTTTATCTACAGATCTCATCCTCGTGTGGAGCACGCCTTGTGGCTGTTCTCTTCGTCTATCGTCCTGTTCTATTCGTCTATCGTCATGTTCTATTCGTCTATCGTCCTGTTCTATTCGTCTATCGTCATGTTCTATTCGTCTATCGTCATGTTCTATTCGTCTATCGTCATGTTCTATTCGTCTATCGTCATGTAGGAGACGCCTCTCGCGTGCTGGGTTGTCTGTCGCACCTCATCAGGATCTATAGTCGGAGGGAGGTAAGGATCAACCCAGGCCCTGGACAGTCGCCAGGGAACGACAAGTCTTTAAAGGGGGGGGGTCGTTAAGCCCCAGGTAATTAGACATCCATCATCATCCCCCCCCCATCCCTCCGCCCTCATTAACCATCCTCAACCACCCATAACAGACCCCCCTGCATAGTACAGCGAAGACCCTGTGTGGGGGTTAACGCTCTCCCTGTCTGCTAATCGCCCCCTTTGCGACGGTGGGGCGAGAGCGAGGGGCGCGCGCGGGGCGGGGCCGGGGCCGGGGGCGAGGGGGGGCGTACTGAAGGGCGTGAGGGCGAGAGGCCTATGGGACAAGGTGCTCCCATTAAGCCCCCCTTCTGAGGGCGTCGCAGTCGCTCAGGATGGTCGTGTATCCTATTGAGGCTATCCTACACATCCCGTATCCTCCTCTCTCTCTCTCTCTCTCTCTCTCTCTCTCTCTCTCTCTCTCTCTCTCTCTCTCTCTCCTTACATTGAGAAGGTGTGTGGGGAAGTAATGGATGTTCTCCAATCTCCTTTTCCTCTTTGTCGAGGCAGCTTTCAGTTCCTCTATATAGCGGCAGCTTTCAGTTCCTCTATATAGAGGCAGCTTTCAGTTCCTCTATATAGAGGCAGCTTTCAGTTCCTCTATATAGAGGCAGCTTTGCGTTCCTAAATATAGAGGCCTGGTTGCCCCTCGCACAGGGCCTTGTTGCCCCTCGTACAGGGCCTTGTTGCCTACGTACAGGGCCTTGTTGCCTACGTACAGGGCCTGGTTGCCCCACGTACAGGGGCCTGGTTGCCCCACGTACAGGGCCTGGTTGCCCCACGTACAGGGGCCTGGTTGCCCCACGTACAGGGGCCTTGTTGCCCCACGTACAGGGGCCTTGTTGCCCCACGTACAGGGGCCTGGTTGCCCCACGTACAGGGGCCTGGTTGCCCCACGTACAGGGGCCTTGTTGCCCCACGTACAGGGACCTGGTTGCCCCGCTCCCTCCCTCGCCCTCTGGGTTACCCCCAGGCGTCGAATCCCCACTTCACGAAGGTGCGACTCGGAATCAACCACTTCCCAGCAGATGAACGAATGCCCACTTCCTCCTCTTCGTTGTCGTCCAGCTGAAGCGGACTCGCTTCAGGAGGTTCACAAGCCCTGAACTACAGGCGCGGAGGAGTGAGGTCACCCCCCACCCCCCCTTTCAGGAAGTCATCTTAACCTTGAGTCTAAGACTTAACTCCAGCTAAGTCCTGCTAACCTTGGTATGTATCATCTAACAACAAACACGTGTAATTAATCAGCGTCTTGACATTTCTACGGGATGGGAGATTACCTAGCGAGGTGGAGCACCTACCTACATCGTGCCTACACACACACACACACACACACACACACACACACAACACACACACACACACACCACACATACACACACACCACACACACAGTGCCCCACCATTCCTCCCTCAGCTCCTTCGTCCTGACCCACACAACCCACGGTAAAGGAGGACGCTGAGAGAGAGAGAGAGAGAGAGAGAGAGAGAGAGAGAGAGAGAGAGAGAGAGAGAGAGAGAGAGAGAAGAGGGATCGATCGGTCACATTTCTCCCCTCAACTTGTCAACAGCTCCTGAAATTCGTCCCACCGCCCTCGTTCCCTCCTCCAACACATCCACCTCTCCTTTTCCTCCCTCCCTCACTCTCCCTCCAACAGGTCCCTCCTCCAACCGTCCAAGAATGTGAAGTCGCTGGGGGAAATCTTAGATTTCACGGACCGAAGAGATTCTACAAAAACCTGAAACTACCAATAAGACTTTTGAGAGAATTTTATTTTTTTTTTCTTTCAGGTAAATGTGAGACGACCTCACATCCCCTTCTTCCTTCCTTCCTGAACCATCTGCCAAACTCACTGCCAACATCCCCTGGTTTCCATCCCCTTCTGCCAACCATAGCCTGGCATCTCGTGTTACCCAATTATCTTCCAGCAATCATTCATATATATTTTTTTCCCCCTCTTGCGTTAGGACTTCCGCGAGCGAGGTATTCAAACCTAGATATTTGAAAGCGTCCTTCAGCATCCACTTCCGCGTGAGCTTCCTAGATTTCATGTTCTGTCAGGCGTCCGTGCCTCGTTTCAGTACGTCAGGCGTCCGTGGCCCGTTTCAGTACATCAGGCGTCCGTGGCCCGTTTCAGTAAGTCAGGCGTCCGTGGCTCGTTTCAGTACATCAGGCGTCCGTGGTTCGTTTCAGTACGTCAGGCGTCCGTGGCTCGAGTACATCAGGCGTCCGTGGCCCGTTTCAGTAAGTCAGGCGTCCGTGGCCCTTTTCAGTAAGTCAGGCGTCCGTGGTTCGTTTCAGTACGTCAGGCGTCGCTGGCCCGTTTCAGTAAGTCAGGCGTCCGTGGCCCTTTTCAGTAAGTCAGGCGTCCGTGGTTCGTTTCAGTACGTCAGGCGTCCGTGGCCCGTTTCAGTAAGTCAGGCGTCCGTGGCCCGTTTCAATACATCAGGCGTCCGTGGCTCGTTTCAGTTAGTACACTTGCGTCCACAGCCTAAGCTCCCGTCCCCTTCCACCTGTGTGGTGTACCGCAGGACGCTGGTTTGGGACCTCTCGTGTTTGCTTACATTCATCAGTTACGTTGTCCAAAATCCATTGTGCACATCCCCTGAGCTGCTGCTGGCCCTCCCTCACTAGTTCTCCCTCTGGCATTCCTACCGAATCATCTGCTTACATCATCCTTATATATATATATATATATATATATATATATATATATATATATATATATATATATATATATATATATATATATATATTCCTATGAGTCCAAGGGGAAAATGTAAACACGATAAGTTCCCAAGTGCACTTTCGTGTAATAATCACATCATCAGGGGAGACACAAGAGAGAAATATAACAGTCAGTTGATATACATCGAAGAGACGAAGCTTGGACGCCATTTGGGGAACATGTGATTGTCCATAATATATATATATATATATATATATATATATATATATATATATATATATATATATATATATATGCTAATAGCCACGAGGAAAAATGAAACACGTTAAGTGCCAAGTACACTCTCCTGCAATTGAATCATCCGGGGAAATTCAGGGTTGAAATGGAAGACTCAGAAGTGTCAAAATAAATTCGAGAGAGTCGGCGCTAAGACGCTCTTGGTACAGAGGTGTTGTGTGGTCGATGGCGCGTTGATGCATCTCATCAAATTTATGATGAGGTCAAGACTGGAGAACAGTCAACAAATTTTGTTTTACGTCAAGGCACTTCATGTTACACAGACCTTCAGTACTATCCATGTTACATAGACCTTCAGTACTATCCATGTTACATAGACCTTCAGTACTATCCGTGTTACACAGACCTTCAGTACTATCCATGTTACATAGACCTTCAGTACTATCCATGTTACATAGATCTTCAGTACTATCCATGTTACATAGACCTTCAGTACTATCCGTGTTACACAGACCTTCAGTACTATCCATGTTACATAGACCTTCAGTACTATCCATGTTACATAGACCTTCAGTACTATCCATGTTATATAGATCTTCAGGACTATCCATGTTACATAGACCTTCAGTACTATCCATGTTACATAGACCTTCAGTACTATCCATGTTACACAGACCTTCAGGACTATCCATGTTACATAGACCTTCAGTACTATCCATGTTACATAGACCTTCAGTACTATCCATGTTACATAGACCTTCAGTACTATCCATGTTACATAGGCCTTCAGTACTATTCATGTTACAATTCATTGTATGTATCATAGAAGAAGATTCAGTGATGTTATATAGATGATAACTGAATTAACTTTACTCCATTCAATACAGTGGCCATAATTTTTGACATAATTAAACAAAGCATTTGAACCTTTACCTTCTCCTTGTGCAGTAATTATGCTGCCTGAGTCTAACAGGGAGAGCCTTACCAGTCTGTCCAATGTAAGACATATCACAACTCTTACATGGTATTCTGTAAACATAACCCGCAGAATTATGTAGCGAGTTTTAAGATCAAGATAATCTTAATAATTTTTTAAAGGTGATTTCTTTGACAAATTAAGAGATTTGTCAAATGAAAGATTTGGGATATTTTAGTTTGAAATACAAACAACAAATACAAGCTGATCCCTCCACCCTCACAAACAACAGCTGACCCTTCCACCATCACTGAGAACAGCTGACCCAGAACATGAAGCAGCTGACACAGATGTTGGGGTCACGTAGGTGCTGCGCCCTGAAAGAACAGCTGTTCAGCTTCAGCAGTACACAGGTGTTCAGTTGACTTCTAAATTTTCGAAGACGTGTGGGTGTGTGTGTGTGTGTGTGCGTGTGTGTGTGTGTGTGTGTGTGTGTGTGTGTGTGTGTGTCGTAAATTACCTATCTCGTAAGGACTGTGTTTTATATTTCTAAATTACACGTTCTTTATATTTCTAATGTACATGTCCGTCTCTTACTTTATCGTGTACCATTTACGTCCTCCATTCATTTCTGTCTTTCCTCCAGTGTTTTCTGTCTGTCTACCTGTCTGTTCGGCTGTCTACCTGTTTCTGTACAGCACACACACACACACACACACACACACACACACACACACACACACACACACACATTTTCGAGTGTAGTCATGGTCTGATGAAAAGAGAGGAGGTGGGAAAAGCCTTACGTTAGATGAAATGCGGCAAGGCGGCCGGAGTGGATAGTATTGCATTTGAATTTCTAAAGAAAATAGGGTGACTGGGTTGTTGACTAGTTAGCTATGATTTTCAGTATATGTATGGCTCATGGTGAGGTGCCTAGGGATTGGCGGAATGCATGCATAGTGCCATTGTACAAAGGCAAAGGGGATAAAGGTGAGTGTTCAAACTACAGAGGCATAAGTTTGTTAAGTATACCTGGCAAGTTGTTGTGATAAGTTGTTTACAGGAGTTGTTGACAAGGTTGTGGCAAGGAGGGTGGATCTGTCGGAAATGAAATGTGTCTATTTGTTTGTTTGTTTGTTTGTTTCCCATCTACCATGAACTCTTACCGTAAACTAGTGTCGAGGGTAGCCATGTTTTCGTCATGGAACAAAGCAATTTTTGTCGTTGTTGTTGTTGTTGTTGTTGTTGATGTGTTTGTCGTGTTCAGCCAACACTGAAAAAGGATTTCGTGAACGCGGGCTGAATTATGTCCGGGTTAGGCATTCACCTGGTCCATATACACGGTGTGGTGGTTTAGCACCAACAATGGTTAAGTCCACCCCTTTTCCCACACACCCCCCTCCCCCCCCTCCCCCCCTAAAGACCCTCCCTTGCACTTGTGTGTGGGGGGGGGGGGAGCAATATACTAAGTCGAGAGACATTAGAAAAAAATAATGATAATAAAAGTATTCAGTAAAATAGTAGAGAAAACAAAATGCACTTTTATAGTTCGTGATGATATTTCCATGTTTGGGGGTTAATTAATTCATTAACCCCCTCCTCCCCCTCCCCTCCCCCCAGATCTCAGGAGAGTTGGGGGAGTGGTAAGCAAATTGTCTTCGTTGCCTGGGGCTCTGGGCTCGACACTTCTCCAAAAAGGAAAAGAAAACGTCTCCTGGTTTGAACGCGCGTTTGTGCTGAGAGGTGAACGCGCGGCTTCAAAATGAAGGCGTTCATGGGGCTGGGTTTTTTTTTGGGGGGGGGGAAGGGAGAGAGGAAGGAAGGAGGGGGAGTTTTCTCTGGGGTGGAAGAGAGAAAGGGGGAGGAGGAGGAGGAGGAGGAGGAGGGGAGTTTTCTCTGGGGGGAGGAAAGGGGGAGGAGGAGGGGAGTTTTCTCTGGGGGGAGGAGGAGGGGAGTTTTCTCTGGGGGAGGAGAGAAAAGGGGAGGAGGAGGGGAGTTTTCTCCGGGGGGGGAGAGAAACGGGGAGGAGGAGGGGAGTTTTCTCTGGGGGGAGGAGAGAAAGGGGGAGGAGGAGGGAGGAGGAGGGGAGTTTTCTCTTGGGGGTTAGAGAGAAAAGCAGGGAGAGGGGAGAGGGGTGGGGGATTAGGGGGTTAGGGGTGGTGAAGGGGAGGTGAGGTGGTTGAGCAGTGTGTGTCGTGGGTGGAGCGAGAACGCCACAGGGTGGTCGTGCATGCCGGCCACTGGGGAGAGATGGGTCCCGGACGACGCGTCGCCCTTCCCCCTGGGGGACGGAAACCCCGGGGCTCCCGGTGGGTGGATCCCGGGGCCAGAGGGGGCGCCTGCGGCCCCACCCACCCCCCACACACCCCTCACTCCCGGGACGAGATCCTGGTTGCCCCTGGATGTGTGTGTGTGTGTTTGTGTGTGTGTGGTACAACAGGATCGCGTACCGTCGTACCATAACCACGTGGGGGGGGGGGGGGGGGGGAGCACTTGGCGTACCCACACAACCCCCCACACCCCCACACCACCCCCCCTTCCCCTCACCCCCACCTCCCCTTCCCCTCACCCCCACCTCCCCTTTGTGTACGTACTGAGCAACGCACTCGACACACACACACACACACACACACACACACACACACTCTCTCTCTCTCTCTCTCTCTCTCTCTCTCTCTCTCTCTCTCTCTCTCTCTTTCTCTCTCTCTCTCTCTCTCTCTCTCTCTCTCTTCTCTCTCTCTCTCTCTCTCTCTCTCTCTCTCTCTCTCTCTCTCTCTCTCTCCCCTCCCTCCCCCCCCGGGGGTGATCAATAGGAAGGCGAGTGACGTAGACGACGAGAGAACCACCCAATTAAGTCGTACCGTAAGATCGGCGTAATGTCGAGAATACGTGAGAGATCAGTGTCCTACCCGACCTAACAGCTGTTAACTGGTAATTGGTCGTTAAGCTAAGTATACATCGTACAGACTATGTATAGATAGATAGATAGATAGATAGATTGATTGATAGATAGATAGATGATATCACGTTTCGTATGAGAATAGTGTTATGGCAAGGGAACAATAGAGATGAAACATACCATTTAAAACGATGGTGATTTTCACCCTTACGGGTTGACGGAGGGAGGCGGCACAGCCGGCTTAAAACACTCTCTTGCCTCCGGACAGACCTGGGGCCTGTCAGCGTTGACAGGTTGGGGGGGTAGGGGGGTCCACAGAGCTTCCCTGTCAAATAATTGGGTCACGTGCCGTCTGTGCCACCAGACTGGGGGGGGGCCCCCACCCCCCTTGACCACAGACGTCTGTGTCTGTGTTGTCATGACGGACTCGTACACAGAATTCTGTGACAGACGCGACCCCGGTGGGTGCGTTACCTGGTGTCCGTTGAAGTGCGTTAATTGGGAGGTCTAATGACCCCCCCACTCCCCCACACCCACCCCCCACTCCTGAGTGCGTTGGTATAAGACTTTGGCCCCCATAGGGCCAACGGGTGTGTTATGGTTTAGCACTCTTATTTCCTGTGGGTCTGTTACATTTAAGAGTGTGTGACACACTGTCGCGTGACGTAACGCACTCTCTGGTGACGGTGTGGGGGTTTAATTGTCATTCTAAGTCTTTTAAGGTGAGTGCGTTGACACACTCACTTACTCTCCCAGTCTGTCTCTACTCAGTCCTCTCCCATCCTGTTCCACACCTGTCTCATTCCTCTCCAGTCCCCTCCTGGTCCTACTCAGTCCTTTCCTGTCCTCTTCCTTCTTTTCCATTTCTCTCCTTCTCTTTTTCTAGGTCCTCTCCCAGTCCTCTCCCTTCTTGTCCAGTACCCTTCCATCCTGTCTAGCCTACTCCAGTGCTCTTCAGTCCTTTCCCTTCCTCTCCAGTAGTCCCCCCCTGTCCTCTCCAGTCCTCTCCCCTTCCTTCTAATCCTCTCCCAGTCTTCTCCCTTCCTTTCCAATGCTCTTCCTGTCTCCTCCAGTCCTCTCCCTTTCCTTCTAATCCTCTCCCAGTCTTCTCCCTTCCTTTCCAGTGCTCTTCCTGTCTCCTCCAGTCCTCTCCCTTTCCTTCTAATCCTCTCCCAGTCTTCTCCCTTCCTTTCCAATGCTCTTCCTGTCTCCTCCAGTCCTCTCCCTTTTCCTTCGAATCCTCCAAAGTCCTCTTCAGTCTTCTCCTTCGTCTTCTTCTTCATCCCTTGTCTTCTCCCGTCCTCTCCCTGTCCTCTCCCTCTGATAACCTCGGGTTATTGGAGACGTCAGTGTCACGGGACTGTCCTGCTCCCAAGGGCCGTCGCGTTTCGAACAGTCTTTGAAAAGCACAATGTCCTTGGACAAGAGAGAAAGAGAGAGAGAGAGAGAGAGAGAGAGAGAGAGAGAGAGAGAGAGAGAGAGAGAGAGAGAGATCAGGTATCATTTAACAATCATATCTCTCTTTCCTCATAAAGGATTGGACAATCATATCTATCTTCCCTTATAAACGATTGGACAATCCGAGGTCTAACCAAAGGGATCTGGCGTAGATTAGGTTCTCTGATTGGTTGGAGTAGGTAGGAAGGCGCGCGCGCGGGCAGCGCTGGCGCTACATACGAGGGGGGGAAGGGAAAATGGAGGGAAGTGGGAAAAAAGGGAAGGTTGTAGACGAGAACCCAACGCCACACCTTATCACATAAGCTGTCGATGAATGGACGGATGCCTGGGAAGTCTGCCCAGCGTCTTACAGGAGGAGGAGGATCAGACATTATCAAGATAAGGAAAGATAAGATGAGTAGATTGGCGTCTTGTAGGAACCCCCTTCCCT
>NC_092250.1:17151616-17171616 GCF_036320965.1 Panulirus ornatus
CAACCTCACCATCCCACTCCACTCCACCACCCTAACCCCACCACACCACAACCCCACCACAACCCCACACCACTCCACCCCTAACCCCACCACACCACCCCAACCTCACCACCACAACCCCACACCACTCCACCCCAACCCCACCACACCACCCCACTCCACACCACCCCAACCTCACCACACCACCCCACAACCCCACCACAACCCCACACCACTCCACCCCAACCCCACCACCACCCACCCACCCACCCCGGCTCCTTTCCCTTCGCTAACCCGGAACAGACAGACGGACGGACGGACGCACGGACGCACCTCCCCCCCCCCCCCCTCGCCCCTCACGATCGCTGAAGAATAGCAATAATGACACACACTGACGTATACCTCAGTGTTGACCCGGGCGGAGGTGCGTTGAACTCAAGCCGAGGTTCTGCCATACGTGCGGGTTCATTGCGTTTAAATTCGCTGGTGTTTTCATCTTCTTCTCCCGCGTCAGCGAGGTAGCGCCAGGAAACAGACGAAAGAATGGCCCATCCCCACTCATATACACGTATTCATATACATAGACGCCCATACACGCATATATACATACATGTATATATATGTATCAACATATACATACATAAACATATACATGTAGACACTTTTATATTCATAGTTGCTTGCCTTCATCCATTCCCGTTGCTACCCCGCCGCACAGTAAATAGCAACGCGTGATGTAGTAGAATCCTCTTATATCCACGGGGGAAATGAAACCCGCTAAGTTCCCAAGTGCACTTTCGTGTAATAATCACATCATCAGGGGAGACACAAGAAAGAGCTACGTCTCGTCGTTGTATATCAACTGACTGTTATATTTCTCTCTTGTGTCTCCCCTGATGATGTGATTATTACACGAGAGTGCACTTGGGAACTTATCGTGTTCCATTTCACCATGGGTTAGAAGGAATATATATATATATATATATATATATATATATATATATATATATATATATATATATATATATATATATATATATATATATATCACCCCTTAACGTCGTCCATATACCAGACGCATTAACCCTCAAATCTACCTCCATTACCCATACTATCTACCCTCTCCATTTCGGGTAGATTGAGCTAACGAGCGAGTCAATAAGGGCCAGATTATCTTATCCTGAAGCTAGAGAGAGACAGGTACCCCTCCCACACACACACACACACACACACACACACACACACACACACACACACACGGCAGCTGTAGCTTAGCTGTCTGTCTGTCTGTCTCCCTTATTGACGGTAATATGTCCGACACATTAAGACTGCGTCATCCATTGTGATTCACGACGCAATATACGCCTGTGAGTATCGTGCGTATAGATGATATAGATCTGTGTATGACGCATATATATGTATATACATATATATATATATATATATATATATATATATATATATATATATATATATATATTTTTTTTTTTTTTTTTTTCAAACTATTCGCCATTTCCCGCGTTAGCGAGGTAGCGTTAAGAACAGAGAACTGGGCCACTGAGGGAATATCCCCACCTGGCCCCCTTCTCTGTTCCTTCTTTTGGAAAAAAAAAAAAAAAAAGGGAGGGTGGGGGTTGTGGGCTATGGGGGTGGGGGGGAGAGGTGGGGGAGGGGGGGTTTCTGTCTCCATGACCTGTTTCGAACCGGTTGTGTGAGTCAGTGTGCGAGGGTGGGGTGGGGGGGGGGTTGTCTCAAGTGTCCTTGGGGGGGAGGGATTGGGAATGAGGGGGGGGGAGGGGGTAGGTGGGTGTGTATGTTCGTCTGTCTGTACTTCATGACGAACTACCCCCCCCCCCCTGCCCCCTGCTCTGTGAGGGTGGTGATTGGGAGCACGTCTGGTCTGAGCTGGAATCATGTTCGCTGGCTTCTTTGCGTTCGCTGGCCTCGTGTTCGCTGGCTACAAACACACACACACACACAAACACACAGAGACACAGACACACACACACTTGGAAGTGGACGTCGACCTCTCACTTGTCGCTCGTCATGAGAATAGCTAAGTAGACCCACGTCTCGTCTGGCGGGCGAATGCTGGACTGGCATTCAAATTCATGGCTCAGGAAGTGTCTGGCAACTGGTTCCCATCCCACGTTAGGTCAATACTGTGATAAGTTTCCCGTCTTTGGTCACCACCGTTGAAGAAGCGCAAAGAGCTAATAGAGAAGGTCCAGAAGAAGGCGACATTGGATGCTACCGGAATATATAAGGAAAAAATGGGAGAGAGAGGTTAGACGCTGGAGTTTTATTTGCTCAACTTGGAAGAGAGATGAGTGAGGGGTGATTTGATCACAGCCCTTTTGAGGTTCTGACCATTTGGTTCATATCAACACTGAACAACAGAACACGCAGAAGACGTCACACGGAACTGGTTAAGGCACTTCGTAGAAGAAAATGGGAAGTGATGGTGGCGTATCGCAACGGTGGTGGGGGAATGGGATAAACTGGGTTATGAAGTGGTAGAGGGGGGGCGGTGTTGGAGATTGGACCACACGTCCTTGAAAGTTGATGAATACAGGCACTGGGACCCCCGTGGGATAGGGCCCTGGGACACCCATGGGTTATTCCTGGGAACCCCAGTGGTACAAGCCCTGGGACCCTCGTGGGATAGAGCCCGGGACCGATGCGGGACACGCCGCCTTGGACCCTCGTGGGACAGTCCCTGGGACACTCGTGGAACAGGGCCCCCTGGGGACACATCCCCCCGGTGGGACAAGTCCTGGGACACCCCCCCACCCCTCAGCATGCAGGGAACCCCCCTTGGGCCCCGACACCTCGCTGAGGGCCCCCCCCCCCCCCCCCCCCCGTGTGAGGACCCTCCCAACACTAATTATCAGGAAAGCAACGTGACTGGAGGATGGATCCCATTTTCTTTCACCCTTTGGCGTTCGTGCCTGCTCGCCTCCACCTGCTCCTAGCTGCTCGTCCCTGCTCAGTCTCCTGCTTCCATACCTGCTTGTGAAATGACACTCGTGACCTCTTCGCCAAGAAGCGCCCCTCCGCCCACTGTTGCTCCTCTTGACCTTTGACCTACAATCACCATGACCTAAAGGTGTCTTCTCTCAGTAATAATTGACGTACACACGAAATTCCATCGACTTTGGCCCATTACTTTTCGCGATATTCTGCCGACAAGCGAAGGATCCCAGAGATATGGCGTTCAAACCGTGGATCTTCACGATATATATGAACGATATGAGATAGTTTTGTGGAGAGAGATAGTGGGGAACTGAACCATCTCTACGTATCGCTGAGAGAGAGAGAGAGAGAGAGAGAGAGAGAGAGAGAGAGAGAGAGAGAGAGAGAGAGGTTTCGGGAAGAGATTGTTGAAGAGAGATGTTTAATTCGTGGAGTAAATTATTTTGAGATGTTATCTATCCAAGGAACACCGAATGTAGAAGGGAAAAAAGAGGAAAGAATATCGTGTCTATCTCTCACTCACTCTCACTCGAGGGCAGAAACTCAACTCACTTTCAAAGCCGGATATGATCACGACTTCAGTCAAAATCTAATTCAAAGTCATGGGTCGGACGGAATTCATTGGGTGATTCTAAACACAGTTTATGTCTTGTGTTTTTGAGACAGACGAAGCTAAACTGTTTATATCATAACGTGTGAGACAGACGATGCTAAACTGTTCGCGTGACCCGGCATCAGTGCAGATTTGGAACGAGTCTTGAACTCATGACCACATCTGCTTTTAAAAATATGAAAGACTGTGTGTGTGCGTGTGTCTGTGTGTCAGAGAGAGAGAGAGAGAGAGAGAGAGAGAGAGAGAGAGAGAGAGAGAGAGAGAGACACATGGGGGACCTTCAGTACAAGTGTACCGATTTCCGAGGGAGTTATTCTACCGCTATCTAAGTCAGCACTAACCCTGTTGTACAGTGTTAGATCCGCCGTGTTGGTGGCTATCCCACACGTCCTATAAGGATAGGAGCAGAGGATCGGCTATAGGCCCGTAGACCCTACAGGAAGCGTAACAAAAGCCCATCAGTGTCACTTCATCGGGATTGGATCCCAGTATTACGGTGGTTTGGATCCCCCACACATTGGGATCGTCTGAATATGGGTTCCCTATTCCATATGAGAGTCACCTTCGCCTCCTAGTGACCTCCCTCAGCCCCTCCACCCTTCCCCCCTTTATTTACGCGATCAACGAGGGCGTAAATAAGGTTCAATGTCTGGTAAACGAGAGGAGGAGATACCGGACGTGTGTATCGCCCCCGTTTCACGACGCGGAGGAACGAACACACACACACACACACACACACACTCACACACACACACACACACACTCACACACACACACACACACACACACACACACCGAGAGGAGAGAGAGACTCTGGGTATCGTACGTGGAGGAGGAGGAGGAGGAGGGGGGAAGAAAAAGAAGTTGATGTACAGAATCCAGACTTTCTGTTGACATGGCCCTCGTACAGGACTGGCTTCTTATCGTTACGTCAATAGAATATCGGACGTGCTCCGTGTGTGTGTGTGTGTGTGTGTGTGTGTGTGAGTGTTTGTGAGGTATATCGAACGCAAGTGTGAGGGAGAGGGGCGATAAAGTTGTTAAACAAGTTGTCAGACACAGTGTATGAGGGACAGAACGATCTTGAACAAGCTAACACGAGCTGTTTCATGAGGGAGGTGTGTGTGTGTGTGTGTGTGTGTGTAGGGGGTTGCTGGTCTCATACCAGTGTGTACCTCCAGGTGTCTGTGAGGTAGGTAGGGGTAGGTGTGAGGTAGGTAGGGTAGGTGGGTGTGAGGTAGGTAGGTGGGTGGGTGTGAGGTAGGTGGGTGGGTGGGTGGGTGATTGGGAGGTGGAGGTGGTGGAGGAGCAGCTGGTTCGATTTGACTGGCGACCAGTTCCCTCCTCCCCCAGCGACTGACTGACCGGGAACACGTCCCACGTATCTCGCCTGACCTTTGACCTCTGGTAGGGGTGTGGGGAAGGGGTGGGGTGGGGAGGGGAGAAGGTGTTTTTTGGGTGTAGATGTGGTGTATTTTTGTGTTTTGTGTTCCTGGTGTTGTAGATGCCATCTGGTGGTTTTGTGTCTTTCATGTGTTGTATTTTTATTTTGTGTGTGTGTGTGTTTGTGTGGTTTGCGTTGACGGGTAGCCACTGAAGGTGTTCTCTCTCTCTCTCTCTCTCTCTCTCTCTCTCTCTCTCTCTCTCTCTCTCTCTCTCTCTCTCTCTCTCTCTCTCTCTCTCTACCTTCCGATGCGGTCAACTTTCATTTCGCCGTCAACTCTAGCCAGCCACCGCTCTCACTGTTTTTGTCGGTCCGAAGAGTTCTTAAGACCGGTGAGCTGAGAGAGAGAGAGAGAGAGAGAGAGAGAGAGAGAGAGAGAGAGAGAGAGAGAGAGAGAGAGTATGACTTGGCCATATCCTCAGGGCCACACACACACACACACACACACACACACACCCACACACATACATGGCCCTCTCACTCCCCGAGAAAACCAAGTCCAGCAACGCCAACACGCTCGTCCGGACGAACCAGCCTCCCTAACACGAGTCCCTTCGTCCGAACACCTTCGTCCGAACACCTTCGTCCGAACACCTTCGTCCGGGTACCTTCGTCTGGCCACCTTCGTCCGAACACCTTCGTCCGGGCACCTTCGTCTGGCCACCTTCGTCCGAGCCCCTTCGTCCGAGCCCCTTCGTCCGGGCGAGAGCTTGGCCTGGCCAGGGAGGACGAAGATGAGCGAGCTACGATATACAGAGACCATTAATCCTACCTCCTTATACGTGGGTTTATCTCAGTACTCAACGAAGCCCATGTAAGGGAAGGAGGGATATCCTTCAACACATACGTACAGGAACCTTCCTCACACAAACAGACTCTACCATGCAAGGTTTTCTATAACTTTCTGAGACTCATCAATCTATAGGTAACTCTCCAGCTGATAAAACCACTCGGGTTTGTATGTTTTTTCTTTCTTTTTCTACGATGGAGCGCCTTTCTACCTGACTCTACTTTTGGGTGGCTCCATATTTAGGTCTGTACTGGCTGCTATCTCCTCCCACTGGATCCCTTTTGCCCATCTCATAAATTATGAACCTCACCCAAGGTCGTCCTTGTACTCTCCCAGCTGGACGTGAACGAGGCCAGAGGAATAGATGGCGAGTGTGGGACTTCTGTGCGAAATCTCTCTCTCGCTGGCCCTAATTCCACTCAAGTCTCCAAACCTTAAGTTTCCACCTCGTTGGTGGAAGCATGCCTTGGTGTAGTTCATCCCTATGAAAAAAGACTGATTTAGACCCCGCATGGAATTAAGGTTCCATCTCTTGTCACTTCTCTTCATAATCCCTGTTAGAGTCGCCATCACGTTCTTATAAAAATAAAAAAAAAGAAAATTGGCATTTTTGTCTTCGTTTCGATCATCACTATGGTGTTTTGGGCGGGGGGGGAGGGGGGGGGGAGCTCTGCAGGCGATCACGTCAGACGTGTGGCCTGGCTCTCTCTCTCTCTCTCTCTCTCTCTCTCTCTCTCTCTCTCTCTCTCTCTCTCTCTCTCTCTCTCTCTCTCTCGACGATTTTGGTAGATCCTAGGACGACGGCCACCACCAGCTGGAGCGTGGCACAAACCTTTCCCTCAACTGAACTTTTCTCTTTCTTTTCTTTCTTGGAATCTTTGCTTCTCACTGTTCCATACAGCGGCACAGTTTCCCCTCCCAGCCGTTCGCTGGAGGCAAGTGTTGATGGAACGACCTTTTCCACATGATGGTGTCGGGTGTGGCGTTCCTAAAGACTCTGTCTTGTGACCCACTCTATTCTGTCTTCAGTCACTAACCCTGTTCATTCGAGCACCGAGAATTCCAGTATAGATACTTCGGCTCAGTTTAATTCCTCTTATTAATAGATTCTTATTCTTTTTCTCGAACTGAACTAGTCCCTGTCTCAGTTCGAACCTGAACACCATCTCCAGATGAGCTATCTTTGACCTGGACCATTTCGAAGAAGCAAAAGAAAATTAGTATCTACCTCTCTCTCTCTCTCTCTCTCTCTCTCTCTCTCTCTCTCTCTCTCTCTCTCTCTCTCTCTCTCTCTCTCTCTCATATTAGATTTCAAAACATCGTAATTCAACCTTGGACAACATGAGCACACGTCAAGCCTCATCATTTCCTCCACTCTACCCTGCAAATCCCACATCATGAACACTGTCAACAACAGTGGGTATCGTATGGATGCCATAATTATCGTACTTCTGGATCATGTCAACAACAGTGGGTATCATACGGATGCCATAATTATCGTACTTCTGGATCATGTCAACAACAGTGGGTATCGTATGGATGCCATAATTATCGTACTTCTGGATCATGTCAACAGCAGTGGGTATCGTATGGATGCCATAATTATCGTACTTCTGGATCATGTCAACAACAGTGGGTATCGTATGGATGCCATAATTATCGTACTCCTGGATCATGTCAACAAGGCTTCGTCCACTCGAGTATGATGTTCACACCGTCTGTGTGTTGACGCTTCGAACGTTCACTATATAACCAGGAACTCTCGTACATAGATCGTCCCTTCGATGGTATAATTTCTAGTGCTGGATTAGTGTTTAATGAACTGGTTTCTCATATATGATTAACCTCCTTTGGTGCGATCTTGTGTGTAGTTAGGGCTTTGATTGGATCATTTTTCGTGTATGATTATTCCATTGGATGTGATTATTTCCCCTTGTATAATTAGTCCCTTCGAAGTAGTTCATAAGATGTGTCGTTCCTGGTACACAATAATTCGACTACTTGCTCGTCGTAATTTTGTGTTAGATTCTTCTTTCAATTTTTGATAGAAACAATTATCCCTCACTCGTTCGTTGTGTCTTTTTGTTCTTGTTGTTGTTGTTGTTGTTGTTGTTGTTTGGCTGGACCAGTTGATGGAGGGGCTAACAATAGCCGGGGGGGGGGGAAGGCCCATCTCAAGTTGCCCCCCCCCCCCCAACATTCTTTGGCAATTGCCACAAGGGCTGTGAGTACATTGTGGGGGTGCCACTGGATGTGGCAACGAGTAAGGGAGGATGGGAGGGGCTATGAATGGCAACGAGTGTGTGTGTGGGGATGGGGGGAGTATAGCAGTATATCTCCCACGATCTGGGAAGTCCTGATATACTCCCTATAGCCCTTAAGAAACCCTGATATACTCCCTATGGCCCTTCAGAAACCCTGATATACTCCCTGTAGCCCTTAAGGAACCCTGATATACTCCCTATGGCCCTTAAGAAACCCTGATATACTCCTTATATCCACCAAAACGTTGGTTCTCGTCCACTATCGTCATACACACGAGGTATATCATCATCCCAAATGAAATTGTTTTCACATGTGTAGTCGCTAGTCGGTACTTAGCAAAGTAACCTTGAAGGGAAAATATAGAAATAGATCTAGGTGGGGAAAAAAAAGAGAGAGATAGAAACAGTCAGGTTGAACTGCTGTCCAAATTACCTCGTTTCATTTTCGGATGTTTCCTTTTATTTATTTATTTAACTGGAAAGTCTCATTTGCATTCTTTCTTTCTTAATCATTTTTGTTTTTGTGTTGAAGGCTCCAGTCACGGTCGGAAACCCAAATCAAGGCCAGGCCTTAATTGAAATATAGAGAGGGTAATGGAAATGGAAAAAAGAAAAGACAAGGGGAAAGTATTTACGAATTTTGGAGGAAGTGATGAACCTGTCTTTTTGAAATATGCCAGGTCATGGTTATTGTGAGAGACATGAGAAGAGGTAGAGAGAGTTCCAAAGCTTGGAGGTGTAGGGAAAGAAACAGTTATCAAAACGGCCCACCCTTGAGTTACTGGTGGCCTCACAATAATCATGTGACGCAGCAGCTTGCCCAGTATTGTGTGGTCTAGCTAGTTGTGATGGGGTGTTGGGGGTACACAAGCAGCCAGCTCTCGGGAGCAAAAAAAAGACAACGTAATACCTATACAAGATGGAAAGGTAAACATCAACATTTCGACGTAGGGGAAGGAGGGGGTCGAGTTTGGAAATCAGCCTGGGACAGTTTATCACTCCGAAATCACAGGTTTAATCCCACATGTATGTTTACAGCTGCTCACTGACGACTGTCTATTACTTAGTATGGTCTGCCCAAGGCCACCCGCTCTCTCTCTCTCTCTCTCTCTCTCTCTCTCTCTCTCTCTCTCTCTCTCTCTCTCTCTCTCTCTCTCTCTCTCTCTCTTCAAAACGTGCTATTGTTCTCTCACGACACGCAGCCAGTCACCAAATTTAGAAGGATACCCCGCCATTTATATCTTCCTTGCCACACTCTGTATATAGTGATTACGTCTTCTGTTATTTTAGAGATAAATGGATCAAAAAAAAAAAAGAAGATCAGATGGAAGAGAATGGAATTAAATAAGAGTGAAAGGTGATTAGGAAAAAGATATATATGAAAAAAAGCAATATTTAAAGAGCAAAGATGTGAGAGAATTATGAGAGAGAGAGAGAGAGAGAGAGAGAGAGAGAGAGAGAGAGAGAGAGAGTATATAAAAAAGAAGTCATTTATTCAGTCCCCGATTACACACGAAATCGTTTCATAACCCACCACAAAAAAAGTCAGAAATGACTTTCGAAGAAAACGACGCGAAAACAACACGCCATTTTCTAAAAACACCGGGGTATCCAGCGCTGGCCGACCACGCCCCTGCACGGGAGAATCGATCGAAGGTGCTCGGGTTTCGCTGTCGAACGGGAGGGGTGGCTGCCCACGGGACCAGAGCGACATTACTCATATCTTCACGAAGTCTGCCTCTGGCTTGGTGGCCGGAGTGTGTGTGTTGAAATGAGTATGGGGCGAAGTCGTCCATACTCCGTCTGTACAGGTGTATTTACGTTACCTGCCTACCTACCTGCCTACGTACCTACCTACCTACCTACCTACCTACCTACCTGTCTACCTACCTACCTACGTACCTACCTACCTCTTACCTGCCTACTTACCTACACACCTACCTACACACCTACCTACCTACCTGCCTTCTTGCTTACCTACCTATCTACCTACACACCTACCTACCTACCTACACACCTATCTACCTACGTACCTGCCTACCTTCTTACCTGCCCACTTACCTATCTACCTACGCACCTACCTACACACCTACCTACCTACCTGCCTTCTTGCTTACCTACCTATCTACCCACACACCTACCTACCTACCTACACACCTATCTACCTACGTACCTGCCTACCTTCTTACCTGCCCACTTACCTACCTACCTACGCACCTACATACACACCTACCTACCTACCTGTGGTTAAGTTCTGTAGTTTATTTCCACCTGTTCCCCTGTTCACCACAAGACACAGTAGTGTTCAATCCTGCTTCTTCTGCACACGTTGAACATTCTCATCGATGTCTTATTTTATTTTGTCTGTCTCGTTGTGATGGTGTTTCTCATGATCATACCTCTCATTATCTGACCTGATGCTGCTAACCTCACCACCTCATTTATGAGAACTTTTCGTGTATTTCGACATGCATTTCTCTCTCTCTCTCTCTCTCTCTCTCTCTCTCTCTCTCTCTCTCTCTCTCTCTCTCTCTCTCTCTCTCTCGGTAGGTCACTTACACAGAGAGAGAGACAGAGAGAGAGACGCCCATATATTTGATGATGTATTTCCTTAAATCATTTTCTTCTTCTTCTTTCTCCACTGTTTTATGTACTCTCGTGTCATCTGCAAGACAGTGAAGAGAGAGAGAGAGAGAGAGAGAGAGAGAGAGAGAGAGAGAGAGAGTTTCGTCTCCATGGCCACAGTCCTGCAGCCCATTTTTTTCAAAAACTCTATTAAATTTTTTTTTTCTCTTATTTTCTTCTCCTCTTCAATTCCAATTCAGTGTGTTGTGTGAGACAACATTACGATCGAACATTATCTCACAGTAAAGTTCCGAATCAATGAAAAAGTAAATATTCCAGTCTTTTCTTTTCTTTTTTTTTTTTTTTTGGCAGTGTTCTGAGCTGTAGACACTCTTGTCTTTATTTAAGTATCCTTTGGTTATTTCTTAGTTTTTGTTTTTATTATGTTGTCTCATCTTTTTTCCTTTTGTTTTGGGGTGTCAGACCACCGAAGCACTGATCATTTCGAGACGCAAACTTGCAGTTTCCTGGGAAGAAAAAAAAAAGGGAAAAATATGTGGAGACAAACTTAACGTTTATCCTGGGAAAAAAATATATAGACACTAACCTACACCAACCTAGGGAAAATATGGATGCGCGAAGCTACATCATCCTGGGAAAGATGAAGGATATTGTTTACCTTAAGTGATTCGAACTTTGAGATAATTCTCGAAACCCGGTTCACTGGGTCGAACCAATGAACCCATAGAAGTTTTTTAATTTTGAAACGCTATTTACTCACTAACTAGAGCCACTGTTTGTAATTTAATTGAAATATAAATATATTTTCATCTCCCCAAATCTAGATACAGCATTTGTATATATATCTAATCTTTTATCTGTTTATCCACATGATTCATGAGGCTTCGAAGCTTCGTCAGTGATAAGACAGAGAGGAGTCGTGGAACTTGACCTTGTGGTCAAGGTCAAGGATGGGGAGGTTATCTATGGGGGGAGTTTATCATTTATCTGGGGAGGTTAAAACTATCTACTCCCACAACACACCCTCCCTTCATCCCCCCCACACCTCCAACACCCTAAGCCATATACACTCACCCTCCCCCTCCACCTTTCCCTTACTCTTCAAGCTATACTCCTTAAACCCCTCCCTCCCTCCCTCCCTCCCTCCCTCCCTCCCTCCCTCCTTCCTCCAGTGTGCCAGATAATGGCGTATGCCTTCCCCCAGGCCTTGGGGAGGGGGAAGGGGGTAGGGGTGAGGGGTGACGGGGGGGTTAAAGACTTGTTATGTGAAGAGTATTTGCATCTGTCAAGTGTGTCCCCCCCCCCCCCCCTGAGCCAGGGGCAGCGAGAGAGAGAGAGAGAGAGAGAGAGAGAGAGAGAGAGAGAGGAGGGTTAAATGCTTAGGCGAGGGGAGGAGGGAGAGGGGAAGAGAGGAGAGGGGGTGGTAAGGCAAGCGAGTATGTAATACCTGAGGGAAAGAAGGGCACAATTTTGCCTGAGATATGGTCATTATTATTCTGTGAGGAGAAGCAGCTCTCTCTCTCTCTCTCTCTCTCTCTCTCTCTCTCTCTCTCTCTCTCTCTCTCTCTCTCTCTCTCTCTCTCTCAGCAGGTAGGTCGACCCCCCCCTCCCCCTTCCTCTGTGAATTCCTCTCTTGTCGCAATCCTTGGCACTCACACCGTCTGTCCCTCAGCGACACTCACAACTCTCTCCGTAACTCACGAAGCAGTGAGGACCCACAGACCCGTACCTCACCCCAGTATAGAGGTCCAACAGACCCGTAACTCACCCAGTATAGAGGACCCATAGACCCGTAACTCGCCCAGTATAGAGGACCCACAGACCCGTAACTCGCCCAGTATAGAGGTCCCACAGACCCGTAACTCGCCCAGTATAGAGGACCCACAGACCCGTAACTCGCCCAGTATAGAGGTCCCACAGACCCGTAACTTACCCAGTATAGAGGACACATACGCCCGTAACTCACCCCAGTATAGAGGTCCCACAGACCCGTAACTCACCTAACAAACACCACCACGACCGTAACTCAAGACCCATCAAATTACCCATAAAAGCAGATCTCTTCTAATTTTCGTAACTTTATGAGTTACCAGTACACCAGACACTCATCCTGTTCCCAGTCACTCACGGAAACCGGGGGGGTAGTAAGTCAGCCGGGGGGGTAGTGAGTCAGTGAGTCAGCCGTGGGAGTAGCGAGTCAGTGAGTCAGCCGTGGGAGGGGTAGTGAGTCAGTGAGTCAGCCGGGGTAGTAGTGAGTCAGTAAGTCAGCCGTGGGAGGGGTAGTGAGTCAGTGAGTCAGCCGGGGTAGTAGTGAGTCAGTGAGTCAGCCGTGGGAGTAGTGAGTCAGTAAGTCAGCCGTGGAAGGGGTAGTGAGTCAGTGAGTCAGCCGTGGGAGTAGTGAGTCAGTGAGTCAGCCGTGGGAGTAGTGAGTCAGTGAGTCAGCCGTGGGAGTAGTGAGTCAGTGAGTCAGCCGGGGTAGTAGCGAGTCAGTGAGTCAGCCGTGGGAGGGGTAGTGAGTCAGTGAGTCAGAGTGGGTGCCCCCACCCGTGGCCTTACGGGAGTACCCTGGGGTGGGTAGGTGGGTCAGGCCCCGGGGGGCGGGAAGCTGCCCCCCGGGGCATTACCACCAGGTTAGGTTAGGAAGGTTAATGAAGAAGGGGCTAGTTAGCGGGGGCTTATCACATGGGGGGGGGGGGTGATGACTGGGGGGGGGGGGCGTTATGCGATAACTACTCATGTATTAGAGAGAGAGAGAGAGAGAGAGAGAGAGAGAGAGAGAGAGAAAGAGAGAGAGAGAATATCATGTTCAGTGACGTCTCAGTGACGTCATGGATGACGCCTCTGGCTGGCTGACGTCATCAGGGGAGGGAGGGGGTGAGTGATGATGACCCGTTTATCCGCGGGGGAAACACCTCCCCCCTCCCATCATCGCCAAAGGCCGGCAGCACCAGCAGCTGGTGGTGGTGACCCAGCAAGCTGTATCGCTCCGCAACACACACCCAGCCAGCTCCCCCCCTCATCCCTCTCCCCCTCCCCTCATCCCCCCCACCCAAGGTCAGGACTCCCCTCCTTCCCCCTACTCCCACCCCCCCCCCCCCTCCTCCTCTGCATCCTAGCTCAGCCAAGCTAGCGCCACCCACCCAGCTCACTCCCCTCTCCTCTCCAACACTCATACCTTCTCCCTCCCTCCCTCCCTCTCTCTCTCTCTCTCTCTCTCTCTCTCTCTCTCTCTCTCTCTCTCTCTCTCTCTCTCTCTCTCGATCTCTCTCTCTCCATCAAAGCATAACATTATACCTTAAAACCTCAATGATAAACCTTAAATCATACACTACAAATTAATCCCTTAAGAAAAAAAACAGCCAAAATTATCTGCATATATATATATATATATATATATATATATATATATATATATATATATATATATATATATATATATATATCACATGTTTACCAAATGGCGTCCTAGCTTCGTCTCTTCAATGTATATCAACTGACTGTTATATTTCTCTCTTGTGTCTTCCCTGATGATGTGATTATTACACGAAAGTGCACTTGGGAACTTTTCGTGTTTCATTTTCCCCGTGGACTCATAGGAATATATATATATATATATATATATATATATATATATATATATATATATATAGATAGATAGATAGATAGATAGATAGATAGATAGATAGATAAATAGATGTATAGGTAAATAGATAGATAGATGAATAGATAGATAGATAGATAGATATGTCTAGCACTGTGTGCATATTATGTTTCCTAATTCTTTTACATAGGGAGGGACCCCCCCCCCTTTTGTAAATATGACGTGTTTACACTTGTGTTTTACAACGGGTGTAATTGTATCCTCCGTCTATATGGCATTTTTTTTTTCTAGTTTGATCTAGAGTAAGTACTAGATACAGGATAGATTAGACAAGTGTGGAGAAATAGACTGTCAAAATCATATAGATCGTACTAACCTTCTAGAACAACAACCAGTTCTAGAGGCATTTGCTAGATATGTCTCCTTGAACTATAGCCAGCAGTACTAGAAATCAATGAACAGTCTAGTACTGTCATTCGCTTCGTAAAAAAAAATTAAATCCTTTTTTTCCCACCCTGCTGTATACTATTTACCTTTTCTGTAACTGTGGTGACAAAAATATCCAGGTCGCATTCTGGACTGTACCCACTGTAAGCCCTATCTTTGCCTCCTCCCCCTTACACCCTCTATAGAATGGTCCCCTTCACCCATACACCCAATTGAAATGCTTTTGTCTATGGGTAGCTAAGCGATAGATTATATTTCACAAAGTAGATAGAACAGAAAGGGATTTATGTAGCTCTGATCTTGAAATACGGCCTATTTCACGGTCACATTATATGAGGAATTATGAGACGTGAATAATTGGTTATGATTATGATACGTGAGCTACTGAGAATGGCTTTTATTGAAATTGGGGTTGAAAATTGGTTGGTTTACCCTATTTTTCCCTGTTACCTGTTTGAAATAGAGATTCTCTCTCTCTCTCTCTCTCTCTCTCTCTCTCTCTCTCTCTCTCTCTCTCTGGGGTTCTGGTAACACTGGGAGAGAGAGAGAGAGAGAGAGAGGTCATGAGGTTCGCATCTCAGAGCGAGATGGCAACACGGGAATGATTTTCTTTTTTTTTTTTTCATCGTTGGGTTTTGAGGAAGAAAGAATTGGACGATTTATATACTTGCTGGCAGACGCTGGGGCGGCCATACACACAGACTCTTCAGGGCAATATATGTAAGAAAAAAAGTATATATATATATATATATATATATATATATATATATATATATATATATATATATATATATATATATTTGTAGGTGTGTGTGTGTCTGTCTGTCTGTGTCTGTCTGTCTGTTTCTGTCTGTCTGCCTGGCTGTGTTTGTGTGTGTGTGTGTTTGTGTCTGTCTGTCTGTCTGTGTATGTGTGTGTGTTACCGTACTCCGCCTGTTTGTGGCTCTGATGCGAGCGAGAGATCAGTTTCGTCAGTGTTCTGTTATTGTCGATAAAAAGAAAGATGTAGAGTCTTTTTGCTGGACCTTCTTGCACCGAAGGGGTGGGTGTGCATCACTTCCCTGCTTCTGTGTGGAGCGCAGCTTGAAATATGCAAATTCTCATACAAGGGTCTAGGGGGCTGTGTGTATATATACATAAATGTATGTATACACAGACATATATGTATGTATACGTTGAAATGCGTATTTATGTGTGCGTGTGTGGATGTTTCTGTATATACGTGTGTATGTGGGTGGGTTGGGCTATTCTTTCGTCTGTTTCCTTGCGCTGCCTCGCTAACGCGGGAGACAGCGACTAAGTATAATAAAAAAGGTATATATATATATATATATATATATATATATATATATATATATATATATATATATATATGCTCCAGATTTATATCACAATGATACCCCCCTTTTAACTTCCTCTACGTCAATCTATATTCCAATCTAACAGAGTCATTAATGATCATGTATGAGGTATATATATTAGCTTCGTACGTACACTCCACCCAGCCACTCCGAACCAGGCGTCCTTGCGCGTATGACAAGGAGCCAAAACAAATGACAATCAGGAAACGAACAACCAAGAAGAGAAACTCTCTGGTCTTACCTTGAGTTGCTCTGGTGGTGGTGTCTGGCAATGAGGGTGCGTTAGTTCCCGTCTGTGTCTTTCTGGACAGAGTTTCCGCTCTTGGTGCTAAATAATATTTTTTTTCCCCCTCTCTCTCCTCAAAACCAGAATTTCACAGTTTCCCTTCTCAGTATATATTTTATTTGTCTCGTTATTATATTTTCTTGTCCTTCAGTCTAAGCAAATTCAAAGGGATTTTCGTAGTAATGAAGTTATTTTTTTAAGCATCGTAGATTTTTCCAAATATGAATATTTTTGTGTTGATGACAGAACGAGGTATTTTTCTACACAGTAGTTAGCTGTTAAGTGATGCAAATATGGCTTGTTCACCTTCCACTCTCGTTTCCTATCGTTTGTGTCGACGTTCTTGCTCGTTCGGTCATTAACAACACGTCTAATCACCCACTTCAACACACTTCATAGAAAAATAAAACACCAGAAGTCACTTTTTTTATCAATATCTATTATCTATCGTCTTATGAGTATGATATCTCTCATATGATTTCTCCAAGTGACCACCACTTCACAAGTACTTTTTTCATCTTTTCCATCACTGAACGACCCAATTTCTTGCACCCAAGGTTGTTTACTGGCACACCAAAGTTCCACTACAGTTTGCAGATGTTTCCGTGGCGGTGGCAGTCTGTGTTGGCTGATGGCATGAGGGGGGAAGAAAACCCCCCAAAAAACCTGAGATTCACCTCGTGAATGAGGCTAACATCATCATCTCTCCTCACCTCACACCACCTTATGAGCTGAACACCAACCCCCCACCCTGGATGTTCAGCTGGACTTGTGAACACTTTAGGTGTTGAACAGCGACCACCACCACAACCACACACACACACACACACACACACACACGACCCTTCCTTGTTTAAGACCGTCTTATTTTCACAGGATGAACACAGATGTGGCTAGGGCGTCGTCGTCCCTCAGCCTCAGAATCAGTTCCACTCATTAATATGCAGATTGCTTTGCGGTCTCCGGCATTTTGATCCGTTCCCGATGGAAATGCCTTTTCCCTCCGTGAACTGTCCTGGGTTGGGCGTCCGGTGCCCCCCAGCCGGCCAGGGGGGCCTGGACAGGTGGGTGTGTGTGTGTTTGTCTGTATAGTTGAGGTGAAACTCGTCCCACTAGAACCTGCTGGCGGGGGCGACGGAGCAGCGCAGGGTCCTGTCCACAACACACTGAGACGGTCCTGGTGGTGTGTGTTGTGGACGTCGGGGGTGTGAGGGTGCTCTGGGATGACCCCAGGGAGAAGGTCAGGCGAGGTCACCAGGAGAGAGAGAGAGAAAGTTGTATACGCGTGGGGAGAGAGACAGAGAAAGGTGGTCAAAAAAAAATAAGGTTACTTTTCTTCAACCAGATGTCTATCATTAACGTCGAGATGCCATGTTGTCCGTCTCTCTCTCTCTCTCTTTCCTTATGGTCTCTCCTTCTGCAGGAGGGGCGGCGCGCGCGCGTGTGTCTGAGACAAGAGGAGGTTGGGGGGGGAGCAGAACAGCGTGGGAAGCGAGACGGGAGGACCAGCAGACACAACCTCACCCCACGCTGCCTTCACTACGACTACCAGAGCCAGGGCAAGAGAGCGACCACCACCTCCCTCCCTCCCTCACTCACTCCCTCACTCACTCACTCCCTCCCCAGAGATGGCCCCCCCAGCAGCCTCCTCCTCCTCCTCCTCCTCCTTCTCCCCCCTGACACTCACCATCTACCCACCAACTGCCGCCCCCAGCCGCCCCCCAACCCCAGCCGCCCCCAGCCCAACCCCCGGGGGCGTTAGCATGCGTGCTATGCACAATGCACTGGGCCTCCTCCGTGTGCGGTGTATACAAGCAGCGGCCTGCCGTAGCGTAGGGCAATCTGGTGGTGCTGATCATTCCCGTGGGAGGCGCTGCAGAAGGTGGGGGGGTGTTGAAATCCTCGACGGGGGACGACCGGCCTGGGTTCTGAGGGGCGTCCGGTAGCACCGAGGGTGTCCCAGGGCGCTTCGTCGTGGCCTTCTGCAGGTTAACGCGAAGGGGGAGGACCTTCCACATATAGTCAAAAAAGAAAATGGATATAGACGCTCTATTTGACCAAACAACAACGAAAACAACGAGGGAAGTCATTTGTTTTTCTCGAGCAAACATTATCTATCGTCTGGTGGATAGATAGATAGCGCAGAGCAACAGCGTCGTCCTAAGATATAGAAGAAGGACGCATTCACTTAAGACACCAAACAGGAAAAAAGAAATATAGAAGAAATATAGAAGAAAACAACAGAGCTCGGCAGTCGTAAAGAGAAAAACAGCTGGATTGTTCATTGGACGTTGTGACAAGGGTAATAAACAGATACACACACACACACACACACACACACACACACACACACACACACACACACAGGTGGCTTGTGCTTGAAGTGAGTAAAGTCGATTCTGTCCGACTTCAGGAACGTGATTCAGCATCTCTCCAAGTAACCCTTTTTTTTTTTTTTTTTTGCTAGAGTCTCTCTCTCTCTCTCTCTCTCTCTCTCTCTCTCTCTCTCTCTCTCTCTCTCTCTCTCTCTCTCTCTCTCCCCGTGACGTCAGGGAATGGAATCTAATTTCGGTGATGGTTGAATGATTATAACTTCGATGAATAGACTGAAGTGGGGGGAGGGAGGGTGTCTATAACTTCAGTCCGAGATTAATCGTCTCATAACTTCAGTGTGTGGGGGGGGGAGGAGGAGAAGGTGGGTTAATGATCTTGAGTTTCAGTGGGGGAGTTTCAGTGGGGAGAGTTTCAGTGGGGAGTTTCAGTGGGGGAGTTTCAGTGGGGAGTTTCAGTAGGGGAGTTTCAGTGGGGAGTTTCAGTGAGGAGTTTCAGTGGGGTTTCAGTGGGGAGTTTCAGTGAGGAGTTTCAGTAGGGTTTCAGTGGGGAGTTTCAGTGGGGGAGTTTCAGTAGTGGAGTTTCAGTGAGGAGTTTCAGTAGGGTTTCAGTGGGGAGTTTCAGTGGGGGAGTTTCAGTAGGGGAGTTTCAGTGGGGATTTTCAGTGAGGAGTTTCAGTAGGGTTTCAGTGGGGAGTTTCAGTGGGAAGTTTCAGTGGGGAGGGTAATGGCATTTCGGACTTCAGTGAGGATTGGCGGGCTTTGACCTGCCCTTTACGGGTCAGGTGAAAGGTCAGGTCATCACACTCATGGGTCATACCTTTGGGTCATGTGGAATATAGACCTTTACGATACTTTAATTATACTTAGTCGCTGTCTCCCGCTTTAGGGAGGTAGCGCAAGGAAACAGACGAAAGAATGGCCCAACCCACCCACATACACATGTATATACATACACTTCCACACATGCACACATATACATACATGTACATTTCAACGCATACATATATATACACAGACATATACACATGTACATAATTCATACTTGCTGCCTTCATTCATTCCCGTCGCCACCTCGCCACACATGGAATGACAACCCCCTCCCTCTCCTCCTCCCACGCACGCGCGCGAGGTATCAAGATATGATCATAGACCATTTAATAAGGAGTGAGCATCACACACACACACACACACACACACACACACACACACACACACACACACACCGGATTATATTAATCCAGAGCACGAAGCAGATCTATTATCCATTAATCACTTCTCGCTCGAGGTGTTTAGGGCCATGATGGGTCAATGACCATGTCA
>NC_092250.1:17176616-17179116 GCF_036320965.1 Panulirus ornatus
TTAGGTGGTTTCAGGTGGGTGGCATTGAGTTCATGTGGGTGGGAGTGGGCGGTAGTGAGTTCTTTTAAGTGGGTGGTAGTGAATGTAGGTGGTTGGGAGTGGGTGGTGGTGAGTTCATTTGGGTGGCAGTGGGCGGTAGTGAGTTTAGGTGGGTCGTAGTGAGTATAGGTGGGTAGCAGTGGGAGGTAGTAAGTTTACGTGGGTGGCAGTGAGTTTAGGTAGGTGGAAGTGGGTGGAAGTAAGTTTACGTGGGTGGCAGGGAGTGTAGGTGGATGGAAGTGGGACACCAGTGGGTGTAGGTTGGTAGAAGTGGGAGACCAGTGAGTGTAGGTGGGTGAGAGTGGGAGACCAGTGAGTGTAGGTGGGTAGAAGTGGGAGACCAGTGAGTGTAGGTGGGTGGAAGTGGGAGACCAGTGAGTGTAGGTGGGTGGAAGTGGGAGAGCAGTGAGTGTAGGTGGGTGGAGGTGGGAGACCAGTGAGTGTGGGTGGGTGGAAGTGGGAGAGCAGTGAGTGTAGGTGGGTGGAAGTGGGAGAGCAGTGAGTGTAGGTGGGTGGAAGTGGGAGACCAGTGAGTGTAGGTGGGTGGAAGTGGGAGACCAGTGAGTGTATGTGGGTGGAAGAGGACTCATTTTTTTTTCCCCTTAGTTCAAGTTCGATCTTACAATATAAGTGGAGGGATCTTGTAGTGGGGACCCAGCTACTTATAATAGAATTCTAGTTAGTTTTCTAGTCTCATTTAGCTATATCTAGTGGTGTCTTTCTAGTTCCACTGAAGTCTAGTGTCAAGATTAAGTGGCTGTCTGTGTCATTTTCTTGTTGATGACTTGAAGTTTGCTGATGACGCGGTGCTGGTGGTTTAAAGTCGAATAAAACACTTCACAAGTGGGTTTGTGTGTGTGTGTGTGTGTGTGAGATTACTATTTTCGTTTTAAGGGGAGAGAGTTTTACACTCGTGTTTCCAAGTCTCTTCACTTTGCATATATATATATATATATATATATATATATTTTTTTTTTTTTTTTTTTTTTATACTTTGTCGCTGTCTCCCGCGTTTGCGAGGTAGCGCAAGGAAACAGACGAAAGAAATGGCCCAACCCCCCCCCCATACACATGTACATACACACGTCCACACACGCAAATATACATACCTACACAGCTTTCCATGGTTTACCCCAGACGCTTCACATGCCTTGCTTCAATCCACTGACAGCACGTCAACCCCTGTATACCACATGACTCCAATTCACTCTATTTCTTGCCCTCCTTTCACCCTCCTGCATGTTCAGGCCCCGATCACACAAAATCTTTTTCACTCCATCTTTCCACCTCCAATTTGGTCTCCCTCTTCTCCTCGTTCCCTCCACCTCCGACACATATATCCTCTTGGTCAATCTCTCCTCACTCATTCTCTCCATGTGCCCAAACCATTTCAAAACACCCTCTTCTGCTCTCTCAACCACGCTCTTTTTATTTCCACACATCTCTCTTACCCTTACGTTACTTACTCGATCAAACCACCTCACACCACACATTGTCCTCAAACATCTCATTTCCAGCACATCCATCCTCCTGCGCACATCTCTATCCATAGCCCACGCCTCGCAACCATACAACATTGTTGGAACCACTATTCCCTCAAACATACCCATTTTTGCTTTCCGAGATAATGTTCTCGACTTCCACACATTCTTCAATGCTCCCAGGATTTTCGCCCCCTCCCCCACCCTATGATCCACTTCCGCTTCCATGGTTCCATCCGCTGACAGATCCACTCCCAGATATCTAAAACACTTCACTTCCTCCAGTTTTTCTCCATTCACACACACATAGATACACATAGACAAACACACGCACAAACAGACAGACAGACAGAAAGACACACACACAGACACACACACACACACACACACACACAACAGCCCAATCCAGGTACCCATTTATCGACGAGGCACCCCCCCCCCCCCCCCGGGGGTGGAGGAGGGGGGGGGGGGGAGATGACGACCAGGGATTAACCAGGAGTCAATAATGATGATGGTTCGACCCTGTGTTCCCCCGACCCCCACCTACGTCTACACTGACTCAAGTTAACCAGCAACACTGACCCTTACGTCACTGAGCCCGTGTGTGTGTGTGTGTGTGTGTGTGTGTATATATGTGTGTGTGTGTGTGTATGGTCTGTGTGGGTCTGTGTCTGTGTGTATGTTCTGTGTGGGTCTGTGTCTGTGTGTGGGTCTGTGTCTGTGTGTATGTTCTGTGTGGGTCTGTGTCTGTGTGTAGGTTGTGTCTGTGTGTAGGTTGTGTCTGTGTGTATGTTGTGTGTGGGTCTGTGTCTGTGTGTAGGTTGTGTCTGTGTGTGGGTCTGTGTCTGTGTGTATGTTCTGTGTGGGTCTGTGTCTGTGTGTGGGTCTGTGTCTGTGTGTATGTTCTGTGTGGGTCTGTGTCTGTGTGTGGGTCTGTGTCTGTGTGTATGTTCTGTGTGGGTCTGTGTCTGTGTGTGGGT
>NC_092250.1:17184116-17241616 GCF_036320965.1 Panulirus ornatus
TGCACTTCGTCAACCTAAGCTCTGAGTCTTCGTTTAACGCTTCTGGGACTCCGTTAACCCTCGTTAACCTAAGCTCTGAGTCTTCGTTTAACGCTTCTGGGACTCCGTTAACCCTCGTTAACCTAAGCTCTGGGTCTTCGTTTAACGCTTCTAGGAGTTCGTTAACCTCCCGTGTTCTTCGTTGACCGTTCTTGGTGTTCGGTAACAATCGTTTATCTTCGTGGATCGTCTTTGTACCCCTTGCTGTAGTTCCACTCCCGTAAATGAGTTAACAATTATCCCATTTTTCATGTTCCCCCTACCCCCCTCCCCTCCCCTTGTCAATGACCTTTGACCTCTCCTTTAAAATGTTGAATTGGGGGGAGGAGGTTGTAAATTTTACCCCCCCTCTCCTCTCCCCTTGTGAATGACCTTTGACCTCTCTTTTAAGTGTTGAATTGGGGGGGAAGGTTGTAATTCCCCCCCCTCTCCCCTTGCGAATGACCTTTGACCTCTCCTTTTAGATATTGAATTGGGGGCGGCAGGTGAGGGGGGGGGATGGAGTGAGGAGGGGGAAGGGAAGGGGTCATCGTCGTAAACAAACATAGAGACCCGTGAATTGACGTGTCGTTTTCTTCCATTGGGGGAAGGGGGTGTGGGGGTGGGTCATGACCACTGGTTGAACTGGGGGGGGGGGGGGGGGGAGGGAAGGGTCGTTATGTGGGCATCGTCTTCCATCCATTACGAGTGGCCTTAAATCCAACCCCCGAGTTGACTTCCTTCCTAGACACACACACACACACACACACACACACACACACACACACACACAAGGCCTTCACTCCCCATGAGTCGGGTTTCCTTGTTGACTCGTATTTTGATATTGGGTTTCGGCCATGTTGTTTTGGAGGGGAAGGGGGGGAGGGAGGAGGGGAGGGGGGTTGAGCTCGAAGGTACGACCTTTTAGAGCCCACGGACGGTATGACCCTCCCCTCCCCCCCCCCCTCCTCCCTTCCTCCCCAACCTTGAGTAGGACGTTACGACCCCCTTTGATGCAGGAGGGTACGACCCCCTTTGAGCGCGAAGGTATGACCCCTTGAAGCACGACGGTACGACCCCTTGAAGCACGACGGTATGACCCTTTGCGGACGACGGTACGACCCCTTGAGCACGAAGGTACGACCCCTTGAAGCACGACGGTACGACCCCTTGAAGCACGACCTGTACGACCCCTTGAAGCACGACGGTACGACCCTTTGCGGACGACGGTACGACCCCTTGAGCACGAAGGTACGACCCCTTAAAGCACGACGGTACGACCCCTTAAGCTCAGACGGTACGACCCTTTGAGCTCGAACGTACGACTCATCAAGCACGGCGGTACGACCCTTGGGTGTGATGGGCCTGGTCGTACCAACGTACTCAAACGATTACCTGATAATTCGACTCAGTTATTTGATAATTAACGAAGCATTTTTTTTCCCCCCAAGCATTTATACAACGTTGTTTTGGTCTCTCTCTCTCTCTCTTCTCTCTCTCTCTCTCTCTCTCTCTCTCTCTCTCTCTCTCTCTCTCTCTCTCTCTCTCTCTCTCTCTCTTTACCTGGCCTTAGAAATGATGGAGGTGACTTTCGCTCACTTCCCGGCTCTGGCCTGCCATCCTAGAGCTAGCTCTATTTGGCAGAACTTTAAAGATAAATCAGATCATAAAAGCCAAGGATGAGTGTGTGATCTAGCGAGCAGCAAGACTGGCTTCCTTGTTGAATATTAGATAAGAATATCTCTCTCCTCTCTCTCTCTCTCTCTCTCTCTCTCTCTCTCTCTCTCTCTCTCTCTCTCTCTCTCTCTCTGTCTATCTATCTATCTAGCTAACTAGCCAGCTAGCTATCTATATGTCTGTCTATCTATCTATCTATCTATCTATCTATATCAGTCTATCCCTCTATCTATCTCTGTCTATCTATCTATCTATCTAAGTAGCGTTAAGGCCAGAAAACGTCACTTGGGTCTGTGTATGTGTGTGTGTGTGGGTGTATCTCTCTCTCTCTCTCTCTCTCTCTCTCTCTCTCTCTCTCTCTCTCTCTCTCTCTCTCTAAGTAGATCATGTCCTTCCCCACCACTCAGTCGAATTGCGGGTTAACTGCCGTGGGGAGGTCAACCTCCTGTTGAAGGCAATAACCCACCAAACGTTCTCCATAAAGACGGCTTGTGATATCGCCACGCCCCACCCCAACCCACCCCAACCCACCTCACCCGTCCCACCCTCCTCCCTTCACATACCAGTACAGATCAGGTTCTAACCCAGAAACCCACCCGGAGACACTTGGTCGAACCCCACACACATGACCTGACCTAACCTTATCGTATACCTAACCTAACCTAACCTAACCTAACCTAACCTAACCCAAATATTATTTGTAAAGATAAAAAAATAGAAATTAATTCATACTCTGATAATAACGTAACAGATCATGAGAGAGACGCAGAAAGTAGTATGTGAAAAAGCATATATATATATATATATATATATATATATATATATATATATATATATATATATATATATATATATAGCTGTATATTACTGTAATACTATCATCTGTAGAATATAATTAACATGATCCCTTATTAACAATTCTTTACTCTCTCATTATTATTAATTTTTTATCGTGTTTATTTTCCCAAAATAAACACGTGCTGCGAGGCGTCATAGAGACGTAAACACACTGTTTGTATGCTAAAGTGATCGGAGTGTTCGTTCGGGGGGTCAATTAGCGATGTGTCGTGTGGTATTTGGCCACTTGACGACCCGCGTTCGATTCCCTCTCCCTGTGACGACACCCTATTGGCTTCCGTGACGAATGACGGGCCAATGGGAAGCCAATCCGCTGATTAGCCAAAGGGGATCACGACCTAGCCAATCCTCAAGCGTCCTCAGGTACAATGAACCAATCAGTAACGTCCTATCACCCCATTGGTGGGTTTGGCATTGATCTATAAACGCCGAACTCCAACACGAATTTCAGAAATTCAAAAAAAAAAAAGAGCATCGGCCATAAGAGAAAAATTAATCTTTGAACCTCTGGTGGGGAAAAATGGCAGCAGAAACAGCCTCAGGTTGTTTCATTTATAGATAAATTTGGCGCGTTATTTCGCAGCGAATTAAGTTGATTATTCTAAAACCACGTTTGATTATATCAAACTCTTTTAATTAAGTTCTTAGATCAATTTTTACGTAAGGGATTGCGACCTCTTGTGTCGAATTTATAGCCATCGACTCATAAGAACATATAAATGCGGTTTAGTTATCCATTTATCTTAAGATAAATTCATTGTTATGTATATTTGTCAAAGTGAGTTTGATCATTTACATCAAAGCTTTGTTAAATTAGCTGTTGTGATTGTCTGAAATTATAGGTTATAGAAGTCAAGGGTCGTACCGTCGTGTTCAAGGGTCGTACCGTCGTGCTCAAGGGTCGTACCGTCGTGCTCAAGGGTCGTACCGTCGTGCTCAAGGGTCGTACCGTCGTGCTCAAGGGTCGCACCGTCGTGCTCAAGGGTCGTACCGCCGTGCTCAAGGGTCGTACCATCGTGCTCAAGGGTCGCACCGTCGTGCTCAAGGGTCGTACCGTCGTGTTCAAGGGTCGTACCGTCGTGTTCAAGGGTCGTACCGTCGTGCTCAAGGGTCGCACCGTCGTGCTCAAGGGTCGTACCGTCGTGCTCAAGGGTCGTACCGTCGTGTTCAAGGGTCGTACCGTCGTGCTTAAGGGTCGTACCGTCGTGCTCAAGGGTCGCACCGTCGTGCTCAAGGGTCGTACCGTCGTGCTCAAGGGTCATACCGTCGTGCTCAAGGGTCGTACCGTCGTGCTCAAGGGCCGTACCGTCGTGCTCAAGGGTCGTACCGTCGTGCTCAAGGGTCGTACCGTCGTGCTCAAGGGTCATACCGTCGTGCTCAAGGGTCGCACCGTCGTGCTCAAGGGTCGTACCGTCGTGCTCAAGGGTCATACCGTCGTGCTCAAGGGTCGCACCGTCGTGCTCAAGGGTCGTACCGTCGTGCTCAAGGGTCGTACCGTCGTGTTCAAGGGTCGTACGTCGTGTTCAAGGGTCGTACCGTCGTGTTCAAGGGTCATACCGTCGTGCTCAAGGGTCGTACCGTCGTGCTCAAGGGTCGTACCGTCGTGCTCAAGGGTCGTACCGTCGTATTCAAGGGTCGTACCGTCGTATTCAAGGGTCGTACCGCCGTGCTCAAGGGTCGTACCGTCGTGCTCAAGGGTCGTACCGTCGTGTTAAAGGGTCGTACCGTCGTGTTCAAGGGTCGTACCGTCGTGCTCAAGGGTCGTACCGTCGTTCTCAAGGGTCGTACCGCCGTGCTCAAGGGTCGTACCGTCGTATTCAAGGGTCGTACCGTCGTATTCAAGGGTCGTACCGCCGTGCTCAAGGGTCGTACCGCCGTGCTCAAGGGTCGCACCGTCGTGTTCAAGGGTCGTACCGTCGTGTTCAAGGGTCGTACCGTCGTGTTCAATGGTCGTACCGTCGTGTTCAAGGGTCGTACCGTCGTGTTCAAGGGTCGTACCGCCGTGCTTAAGGGTCTTCCCGTCGTTTCTTGACAAGATAAATCATCCAAGACGACCACACCCTACTAACCATCGACCACCTCCCTTTCATCTATATAAATTGCCGCTATATAAATTCCCGCTATATAAATCATATAAACTGAGCCCCCAGCGTTACTGTCCAGCCAAATTGGTCCTTACCATGGCAAGACACATGGCTCGTTCCTAATCGTGTCCAAACAATAGCATTTCCCGTGTTGGCTGGAGAGGTTCGAACCCGTGTTCTTTTGATTACGATCTCGGGGCACCACCACCACCATCTTGAGTTGAGCTCAACGCTGTGGTATTTCCCTCCTGTATTATAACCCGACGGCAGGGCCTTTGCCCATGACCTAGTCCAGTTGTTAGAATGTTTACGATCAAAATGGGTCATTCTGATCCCTATAGTCCAAAAAAAAAAAAAAGAAAAAAAGAAAATGGACAGATTTACAATCTCCTCTTTCCCATCTTCTGTGTAGTGGCGCGAGTGCAACAAAAAACGGGACGCGTAAAAACTGGTCCCCCTGGTGATGGAATTGTATAAAAAGTTGGACTATGAATGAGCCAAGTAGAGTCAGGATAGTGATTTAAGTAAGAGTCAGAATATACTTTTTTAAGTATCTGAGAAAAGCTGGGATACTTGCCAACTACTTTTCAACAAAGTTAAGATACTTTTGATTCGTCATGGAACAAGGTATGATACTTTTTCAGTTATGGAGGACAAAGTAAAAATATTGATCAGTTACCTAAGACAAAGTTGTAGGATTTCGTAAATATAGGGGGCAAAGTTACTGGGGTAAAGTTAGAATACTTTACAAACGTCTGTACAAAGTTAAGATTTGAGTAGTTGAGTATTTAGTATTGAGTATTTGAGTATTTAGAGCCAAGTTCAGATACTTTTCAAAAGTCTGGAGCAAAGTTAGGTTACTTTAACTTATCTTTGTGGGGTAAAGTTAGGGTACTTCCCAAATGTCTGGGGCAAACTTATATATATATATATATATATATATATATATATATATATATATATATATATATATATATATATATATATATATATATTCCTAAGAGTCCACGGGGAAAAGTGAAACACGATAAGTTCCCAAGTGCACTTTCGTGTAATAATCACATCATCAGGGGAGACACAAGAGAGAAATATAACAGTCAGTTGATATACATCGAAGAGACGTAGCTAGGACGCCATTTGGTCAACATGTGATATATGGGAGGTTATGTTGTATGACACTATGGTGTCATTTATCTCATGTTTAAGAATTTATCTTACTATTCGTTCTGGATACATTGGAATATTGTGTATGAAAACACCAGTAAAGGTCAGAGTTGTGTACACCGTCTTGGAGGCGGTGTTGCCACCTCGACCAACTGGTGTTGCCAGCTTGTATTTCTATTTGGAGGGAACCCCCTTGCCATGCATTCAAATGAAGTTTAGATCCTTTCTTCCCCCCGTTTTCCGGCCTGCCCCTGATTCATATAGATGATATGACCTGTCTTAAATAAGTGAGTATATTCGATATTTAAACCCGCGTAAATAAGTGAGTATATTAGACAATTTAAACCTCTGTGCTCGGCCATTGCATTATATATATAATGTTGCCATACTCTGGTTTTGTTTTAGAGACTGATTCGTTGTGTGATTGTGCTTCGTCACACCCTCACGGCACACAAGGTGATTCGAGGTGAACTACGGTGTATTTCCAGCCGAGTTGTGTAAGGGTTGTTTATGTGGTAACCAGCGGAATATATTGTGGAGTACATAATTTCCTGATCAGACAACGTTTTTAATGTGCTGGCTTCCTGATTCGTCGCCTTCTTCGCTCGCTCGTGGCTTCCTTATTCATTTTTTTCTTTTCTTTAACGTGTTCTTCTTCTTCTTCCTCCTCTTCCTCTTCTTCTTTTTCTTCTTCTTCTTCTTCCTCTTCTTCTTCTTCTTCTTCTTCTCCTTCTTCTTCTTCTTCTTCTTCTTCTTCTTCTTCTTCTTCTTCCTCTTCTTCTTCTTCTTCTTCTCCTTCTTCTTCTTCTTCTACTTCTTCTTCTTATTCTTCTTCTTCCTCTTCTTCTTCTTCTTCTTCTCCTTCTTCTTCTTCTACTTCTTCTTCTTCTTCTAAGGTAGCTCACTGATGCGCCCTCAGTCTTCAAGGGTTGAGTTCATATTAAATTTCGCCATATCTTGTCTTCCATTCCCTATATATATATATATATATATATATATATATATATATATATATATATATATATATATATATATATATTGTCTTGCACTTCAAGGATCTGTCGACCTTAGGCACATAATGTTTGGGTCGCTTTCCGACCCAAACATACGGAAGAGCACAACAGCATTGTGATGATGTCTACCTGGAGGAGAAGTGTAAGAGTTACGGTACAGAAGTGTTGATTGGTCGTTTTGGTTTCCTTAAACAGAGCAGGGCGTCCCGTTAGAAGGGCTCTGGATCGATAGTAATTATTTTGAACACTTGGGCACGACGTTACGACCTTTGACCACGGTGGTACGACCCTTGAACAACGGCGGTAGGCTACACCCCTTGAACACGACGGTACGACCCTATGACCCTTGAGCACGGCGGTACGATCCTTGGACACGTTGAAACGACCCTTGAGCACGACGGTACGACCCTTAAGCTCGGCGGTGCGACCCTTGAGTACGATGGTACGACCCTTGGGTACGACGGTACAAACCTTGACCCTTGAGCTCGGCGGTACGACCCTTGACCACGACGATACGATCCTTGAACTCGACGGTACGACCCTTGAGCACGGCGGTACGACCTTTGAGTATGATGATCTGACCTTTTCAACGTCAGATTATAGAAAACGTCATGGTGTTCGCACTGTCTTATTCGAGAAGTTAAGTAGAATTGTCCCAAGACACCTTCTGTCCACTTCGTCTTCTTTATCAGACAGTACAAGGTGATTTGAACTCAAGCCCTAACGGCTGTTGACGTCAATAAGGCCATTCAAGTCAATCTACATCTACCACCGGAGTAATACTTTGCACCTACGTATGTCTAAAGGGATTCCAAGACCACATACATCTTCACTATGTTTGTCGAATTAATATAGATGGACTGCGGACCACTGGTAATTGATTTTCCACGGTTGAGGGGAGACTTAGCTAAATGGTTTAGATATTTTGATAGGCTCTTTCTTGTGCCGATTCGTAAGGGCTTGAGTGTAAACATTGTGGAATAAAAGGACATTTAATGGAAGAACGAGATGATATGATACATATGTAAATCTGGTTCAAAATAGCGGTACTAGATAGTGAATGTGTATGAGGATTTGTATGGCTGTGATTTATATTCCAGCGATGACAGACTTGTAACAGAATCACAGCGCGAGTGACAGATATATATATATATATATATATATATATATATATATATATATATATATATATATATATATATATATATATATATATCACTGCCACGTACACGTGGACGGCATTCATTTTGAACGCAACATACAAAAGCGTCTCCCCCCTCCCCAAACTCTATCTCATTCAGATGACCCACCAACACAGTGTTTTGACCCCTGTGTGTGATGCAGGAGGCTCATCAACATGACATTTCTAATGCCTTTGTCATGCAATGAGCTCAATGTAACACCACACAAGAATTTGAATCCCTTTCAAAAAAGATCTAAAAGCAGATGGAAGGCTAATCCATAATTCAACGTTCATTTTAGGTCCTTCGGAACGTTCGAGTAATAGTCCCAGCTGACCTTTATGTATGAGACGTGTCCAGAACACTATACCAACAGCTTCGGTGCCATGAAACATGTGATCATGATACAGGATTAGCTGTCCGTTCTGATATACGGCTCTCGTGATGCAAAGTCTATTGGTGATCTTCGATCCTCTTTTGTTGCCCATCTCTGATCCTCTTCTCTGTTAAGGGGATGTTGATGAATCTATTGTCGTATAACCCTCACCCTCTCTGCCATGGCAATTGGGCGGGGGGGTGTGGCGCAAGTCTTGGCTAACTGGACTCCTTTCCCCTCTTCTGGCTCTCTCTCTCTCTCTCTCTCTCTCTCTCTCTCTCTCTCTCTCTCTCTCTCTCTCTCTCTCTCCCTTCCCTGATACGTAGCCTTCTCCCCAATCGCCCCCGAGCGACGTCTCTCACCCTTACCCCGCCAGCCTCGGTGTTCCTCAAGGTTGTGTCCTGTCGCCCACACACACACACACTGTTTTCCTCACTCCAATAAGGATCGCTCTCCACCCTGTGACCCCGTTCGCTCTTACACACTCTCTCTGTGAACTCTAACCCCCTTTTCCCTTCCCTCTTCATCCAGTGCTGGTTCTCTTTTTCTCGCACTGAACACATCTACCCGGTTCAGACCTACGCAGACTCTCAGAAGAGAGGGAAGCAGTAACTTAGGCATATTCAATACTGTAAAGGAAAAAAAAGGAAAGAACCTATCCATACATCTCTCTAAATCTCACTCGTTTATTTCAGTCACATTACAAAACACAGCCTCGCACTGCTGTACTTCGTCACTTCGATGTATATCAACTGACTTGTCATATTTCTCTCTTGTGTCTCCCCCGATGATGTGATTATTGCACGGAAGTGCACTTGGGAACTTATCATGTTTCAGTTCCCCGAGGACTCATAGGAATATATATATATATACATATATATATATATATATATATATATATATATATATATATATATATATATAGATAGATAGATAGATAGATAGATAGATAGATAGATAGATAGATAGATAGATATGTTCCCTCATGCTGCAAAACGCCACATAGTGGACTTCACTAGATCTGTTCCCCACAAGCTGGGACTTGTTGTATAGGTTCCATAACCAGTTTTCTCGTGATCACTTGTTTCGAGAAGAGATTCTGTTGTTCGCTCACCTGGAATGGCTCGCTCCACCACCTCCTCCCTCTTAACCCGAGTAGAAACCAAAACTTCCTTCGCTATAATTTCTCAACCCAGCACCTGTCTCTACTCCATCTCATCCCCCACCCTCTCTCTCTCTCTCTCTCTCTCTCTCTCTCTCTCTCTCTCTCTCTCTCTCTCTCTCTCTCTCTCTCTCTCTCTCTCTTTCACCCATCCACCCGGAGGCCGCTCTCTTTTTATCGACAGACTAATCCCATTCACTGGCCATCTCACCATTTAAGAAGAAAGAAAAAAAAAGAGAAGAAAAACACGCCTCGAACGACTTTACATAACCCTACATTCACAGACACACACACAAAAAAAAGTCTTTAAGTCATACCCCACTTATCAAACCACAACCCCCCCCCCCTCCCCACAACCCCACTGCCCCCCACAACCCCCCACCCCCCGTTTTCTATAGAACGGCCTAATGCCATTACCAACTTCACTGGTATATAACTCCCCCCCACCACCACCACCCTCTCTCTCTCTCTCTCTCTCTCTCTCTCTCTCTCTCTAGATCGATGATCATAATATATATTCATGAGGCGCGCGAGACGTTTTTTGTTTTTTTCTTTCTCTTTTTTTTTTTTTACCCCCTCGAAGTCAATGGCTGTGTGATTTGCATTATTGTAGTAGTGGCTCAAGTTAGGTTAGGTTTGTCTCCAGCTCTGAGGAAGGTGGCTGTGAGAAAAGCCACCTTGAGAGAGAGAGAGAGAGAGAGAGAGAGAGAGAGAGAGAGAGAGAGAGAGAGAGATAATAGAGAGAGAGAGAGAGAGAGAGAGAGAGAGAGAGAGAGAGAGATGGTGATGGTTGGGATAGTATCTGTTTATATTACTTTTATGTCAATTTGATGTTGATTTAGCCAATAATGTATTCGTTTGATTTATATTCATATTATTTTTTTTTTCTTTTTATTGGTTGTTTATTTAGGTTTTAAGCTTATCAATTGCGAGTGTTATGAATAGGTTTTTTTATGAAAAATGTGATTAGGTGGTCAGTGTGGATATGGAAAAGAGAGGGTGAAAGACGAAGGTGGATAGCAAAGAGATGGGGGAAATGTTCACTATATAAATTCCCAGGGTAGAAAGCCTTCTCTGTATACCCAGACTCCAATCATTCCACTGGAAAAAAATATATATATATCGCGAACCTCATACTTTGGAAAGGGTAACGATGCTGTGTTATAAGATGGGAAAAAAATATAATAATGGAGAATATTTTTTACAACACTTTGGAAGAGTAATTATGATATTGCTGGTGTCGAGAAACACATAGACAGGTGTATATTGATCTTAAACTGCCCCTGTATTTTCTCACCTTGCCCTCAGGGAGACATGAGAATTTAGCCCTGTAGTTTACCCTTGTATCATGTTGATGATTAACGACACGACCAAACATGATAAATTTCGAGTCCGTGCATTGTTATAACTTAATTATACCCCGTATGTTATTAATTACTTTACCTCATAAAACACTTGAAAGATGGGCCACATGTGTAGTGAGATTGTATATGGTTTTAGAATTACCTTGAATACCTGAAAAAGAAAGTGTTGAAAGATTGTTCGGTTAGTGGATGTAGTTTACGTGAACTGCCTTCAATGACACCTGGCAGTTAACAGGCCTCAAACCCAAACCACCAAATCAACCAAGAATCAAATTTCGAGTTTAACTTCATGTCTGCCATGTAGACAACCCAATTAGTGTACACACGTCCCTCGTATATATTTGAAATTCTTCTGTTTATTTTTTTTTTCTTTTACAATACGAATCTTACGTACAACTCACAATTCTATACATGTATTCCAGGGTGTAACCCAGGAGAACTCTAGGTGTTTACGGGATGAAAGTATACAGGTGATGGGTGTACGTCTGTGTTTGTGGTGGGGGACTGCATTGTGTGTTATTGTGTGTGTTAAGGTATTTGTTAGATAAGAACAGTGTGTATATGGACATGAATGTTTATCATGCTAATTTAGGTTCATGTGTGTTTATATGGGTAAGAGATTATATACACATGGGTGTTTGTATGTTGGTTTCTGTGTATGTATATCGACATGGAAATGTTTGCATATATATGTGTGTGTGTGACTTTCTAAATAAAGGAAATGAAAACTTTAAGTCCACATAATAACATATTTACACTTGCATGACTGCCTATCATTGTGTGTGGCTGTATCAATACTATGATGAATATGTATATATCATTTACATGCCAGATTTGACGCTAAACTGGCCATCATATGCTGTATGGCTGCAGGAATAATTAGGATAACTTTATTGCATCGTAAAAGCACTTTTGAATGATAAAAGATTAACCACGAGTATGATATATATGTATATATATATATATATATATATATATATATATATAGATAGATAGATAGATAGATAGATAGATAGATAGATGGATAAATAGGTAAGATAGACAGATAGATAGGTACATAGATAGATAGGTAGGTAGGTAGATAGATAGGTATAGATTAATAGATAGATAGATAAGAAGATATATAGACAGATAGATAGATAAGAAGATAGATAGATGTGTGTGTGTGTGTGTGTGTGTTTGTGTGTGTGTGTGTGTGTGTGTGTGTGTGTGTGTGTATGATTTATTATGACTGGTAGGTGGACTGGGGGTCAGTGAGTAAACACAGGTGAGAGAGAGAGAGCTCTTGAGACTTATCTCCTGGCGTTGCATCTCATGCAGAAGCCTTCTCCACCCAGGTTAAGTAACATAAAGATACACAGAGAGAGAGAGAGAGAGAGAGAGAGAGAGAGAGAGTGAGAGAGAGAGAGAGAGAGAGAGAGAGAGAGTGAGAGAGGCCTTCGTGTATATATATATATACACCCTCCCTTCCCTCCTCCTCCCCCCCCTTTCTCCTCCCTCATTCCTCCTCCCCTCCCCCCCCACCTGGCCACTCACGTCGCTGGAGGTCCTCTCTCTCTCTCTCTCTCTCTCTCTCTCTCTCTCTCTCTCTCTCTCTCTCTCTCTCTCTCTCTCTCTATTTTTCGTCGCTCGTATGGTCAATAGTGTATGTCATCCTTTCTGTATTTTCTCCCCTTCTCCCCCAGTGTCGAGTGGCCATATTTGTCTATGTGGACAAGAGTCGTCTTCGATACTGCCTGTGATAACGCATTATCACCTTTATGTTCTTCACGGATCCATTTCCCCCTGCCAGTGACTCAGCCTATTTCCCCTTAGGAAATGGACCGGGCATCCGCTACATGGTATATCGTATAGTACACTTTCCAACCTCACACTCGCACTACAGTTTCTTTTCCCTGCATCGCCTATCTCTATCCATTGGAAAAAAGAAATCTATTTTCATCCCCGTCTTCTCTATGTAACTGTCTATATCTAAGACCCCGTCTTGATTCTACTATTGCTAAAGACTTCTTCTTTTTCTCCCCCAGTGATGCTTTCCTCATTCTCTGACTAGTACCCTTGTACGTTTTAGATTAACCTCCAGGTGACCACAGCTTGTGGAACACCTGGATGACGCATATCTATTCTCTCCCACACCTTAAAACGACCTCAGCTCTGTCAAATTGTCTCCCCCTCGTTACAACCTATTGTTCCCCCTCGTTACGACCTGATAGTTAGTGTGGATACAATCGTTCTTGTTCGTGGGGGATTGACGTAACACTGAACCTTACACACACGTTGATACACACACCTCCATATAACATCTAAGACCAGCAGTTTACATTCTCCTCTTCCAATGTAAGCTGTATACCTTTGTGTATACATTTCAACACTGTGTATTTTCTTTATTACTCATCTCGTGAAGCTGTTCCACGTGTCGTGTGAAGTGTGTGTGTGTGTGTGTGTGTGTGTGTGTGTGTGTGTGTTGGAGGGAATTTCTGGGAGGGTGGTGAAGAAGAAGATGTAGATGATAGAACTTTGATATATTATTTTTCCCACATCTATCAAATAACTCATTAACAAGTTGAGTTCAGGAATTTAAAACATTTCTTTTTTTTTGGGCCGTATGCTTGAGAACAAGAATGATATATATATATATATATATATATATATATATATATATATATATATATATATATATATATATACATATGTATGTATATATATAAATATATATATATATATATATATATATATATATATATATATATATATATATATATATATATATATAATCAGAATATAGTAGAATTTGTATCAAATATTTTAGCATATATTTTTTATCGTTTTTTTAATCACTATGATTCATGATTACTAGAATTATTATAGCATATTTATAATCTATTAATTTGTATGATAATTATAGAAAAGTAGATTTCTCATAATTTCACATTAATTTTTTTTATATCATACCATAATTTCCTGTCTGATAATTATCTGTTTAATGAATAAATTCATTGGAATTTATTTAAATAAATAAAATCGTGTATTCTTGCTGGGGTGATAAAATGCTATGCAATCACCATCACGTCACTAAGGGCGTAAAACCATTCCCTGGCGGACGTAACGTCGACCATAAGGTCTGTCAGGGGGGGAAAAAAACGGGATTTTTTTTAATATTTAGAAAAAAAATTACTAAATTTAGTCTTGTTAAAAAGTTATTTGATAAAAATATAAGTTAAAAAGTTATTAGATAAAAATTTAAGTCTTGTTAAAAAGTTATTAGATAAAAATTTAAGTCTTGTTAAAAAGTTATTAGATAAAAATTTAAGTCTTGTTAAAAATTTATTTCATAAATTTTAAGTCACTGACGCCAATTTATTGAAAGCTAAAGAATTTATGAGGGAAATATTTTTTTGTGTTAAATTTACTTATATACATTGTGGATTAAATTGTCTAAATTTAATTTGACATTGTAGATCAAATCGTCTAATTTGACATTGAATGATTAGAATTAATGAGAAATTAATTCAAAGTCAGTGAATGAGAATTTTCTGTCATATGTTATAAAAAAATTCATAATTTGTAAGAATGTTTTCACATTAACTTTGTCTTTTATAAGTAAGTCCAAAATTTATTCACAGTCCTTCCTTCCTTCTTTCATAATTCTTCCTTCCTTCTTTCATAGTCCTTCCTTCTTTCATAATCTTCCCTTCCTTCTTTCATAATCCTTTCTTCCTTCTTTCATAATCCTTCCTTCCTTCCTTCTTTGGTCAGGGACACATTGGAATGCTTTCATTCATTCGTTTGAAAAAAAAAAGAATTCTCTCTCTCTCTCTCTCTCTCTCTCTCTCTCTCTCTCTCTCTCTCTCTCTCTCTCTCTCACACACACACACACACACACACACACACACACACACACACACACACACAGAGCCGGAATTATGAAAGCAGATATTGCCTCAGATATTTCAGTCATTCTCTTTTAATAAAATCACTGATCTAGTGGCTCAGAAAACGTAGTGAGGGTGTGGCCTTCACTGCGCTTCACTCTCTTCTTTCTTCCCCCCTCACCCCCCCCCCTCCTCTGTTTCCTCTTCTTTCACTGCTTCATTTCCTTTTCACTGCCATCACCGTCTTTCCCTCCTGTTCACGTCGGTCACATTTCATTCACTGTCTTTCACAGTCTTTCACATTCCGTGTTTCCGTAGTATTTCACTGTCTATCAGCGGTGAGGCGATAGACACCCTGCCCCAACTCCACACTCACTTGAGTATGTGTGGACGAACTTGACCTTATGACCTCGCGGGGGTCACTTGACCTCGCACCAGAAGTGACTGCTTATGTGAGAAAAAAAAATATACGAAAGTTTCCGTGAAAGATAATGTTAAGTGTCTTGATAATATATCTTTTCTATATATGTTGATACCTGTGTGTGTGTGTGTGTGTGTGTGTGTGTGTAGGGGCACAGGGATTGTGCGAGTGTGTGTGTGTGTGTGTGTGTGTGTGTGTGTGTGTGTGTGTAGGGGCACAGGGATTGTGCGAGTGTGTGTGTGTGTGTGTGTGTGTGTGTGTGTGTGTGTCTCCGGACTAGAATGACTTACCTCCATGGCTCTGTATACAGACACCATTACGTGAATGTAAACCTGGATGATATGATTAATAATAGACGTGGAATGTGTACATGGGATTGAGGGCTGACCCCCCCCCCCCCTACGAGTGTAGCACTCCCTCCCTGTACACACACACACACACACACACACACACACACACACACACACACACACACACACACACCTCAGGTTGGGCCCACAAATCTAAAAGTCAAATCCAATCATAAGTTGGCGACGCTTGTGTGGGTCAGGGGAGGAAGCTGGTCTGGGAATTGGGTTTGGACGAGGCGCAGGTCAGGGGCAGGTCAGCAGAGGTTAACAAGGGGACACCACAGGTCAGCAGGGGTTAAAAGGGGTCACCCCAGGTCAGCAGGGGTCACCCCACGTCAACACAGGTCAGCAGGGGGTCACCAAAGGTCAAGACAGGTCAGCAGGGGTTAACAAGGGGGACACCACAGGTCAGCAGGGGTTAACAGGGGTCAACATAGGTCAGCAGGGGTCACCCCACGTCAACATAGGTCAGCAGGGGGTCACCAAAGGTCAACACAGGTCATCAGTATAGAGAACTGTTCGATGTCAAGTTCATAAATTTAGAATTTTCGACGTTTTCATGTTTACCTTTTTGACTCATGTAGTGATCATTTCTCCCCTGATTCTTCTAGTTATCAAACCTCTCCTTACTCTTCTCTCTTTCAATATGGACAGACTGAGGAGGCCATGCGTCCTCACTCCACCCAGCGCCATTCTTGCTGCATTCCTTCTCTTACACACGTCCGCTTCCTCACGTGTGTGTGTGTGTGTGTGTGTGTGTGTGTGTGTGTGTGTGTGTGCGTGTGTGTGTATGCAAATACTTCCCATCCCTTCATCTCCTCCCACCTCCTGCCATGCTACACTCAGTATCTCCCGGGGGGTGTGTCGTGTGTCCTCCTCGCACATGTCTCCTCCTTTCCAAACTCACTTACTCTCACCTCTCTTCACGCCGACGCTCTTCCCTCTCTTCGGAAAAACTGGGCGAATCTTGAGCCTCTCACGCCTGTATGATGACGGTGATCACACCCACCTCCCACCACCTGACCATCTCTACATATATATATACTTCCACAAGTCTCCCTTATATGTGTGGGTAAATACATATAATATACATATATATATATATATATATGTGTGTGTGTGTGTGTGTGTCTGTGTATGTCGCTGGATCACTCTAGGAACTCCACCATAGCAGCTCCACCATAGCATCTCCACCATAGCATCTCCACCATAGCAGCTCCACCATAGCAGCTCCACCATAGCAGCTCCACCATAGCAGCTCCACCATAGCAGCTCCACCATAGCATCTCCACCATAGCATCTCCACCATAGCAGCTCCACCATAGCAGCTCCACCATAGCAGCTCCACCGTAGCAGCTCCACCATAGCAGCTCCATCATAGCAGCTCCACCATAGCAGCTCCACCATAGCAGCTCCACCATAGCAGCTCCACCATAGCAGCTCCACCATAGCAGCTCCACCGTAGCAGCTCCACCATAGCAGCTCCACCATAGCAGCTCCACCGTAGCAGCTCCACCATAGCATCTCCACCATAGCAGCTCCACCATAGCAGCTCCACCATAGCAGCTCCACCGTAGCAGCTCCACCATAGCAGCTCCACCATAGCATCTCCATCATAGCAGCTCCACCATAGCAGCTCCACCATAGCAGCTCCACCATAGCAGCTCCACCATAGCAGCTCCACCATAGCAGCTCCACCATAGCAGCTCCACCATAGCAGCTCCACCATAGCAGCTCCACCATAGCAGCTCCACCGTAGCAGCTCCACCATAGCAGCTCCACCATAGCAGCTCCACCATAGCAGCTCCACCATAGCAGCTCCACCGTAGCAGCTCCACCATAGCAGCTCCACCATAGCAGCTCCACCATAGCAGCTCCACCATAGCAGCTCCACCGTAGCAGCTCCACCATAGCAGCTCCACCATAGCAGCTGTCTATTTAGTTTAGACAGAATTTCAATTTCCCGTGAGAAGCGAAAATCTATGGGAGTCTGCACTGAAAATGGCTCGTCCTTTTATATATATATATATATATATATATATATATATATATATATATATATATATATATATATATATATATTATATATTTTAGTGTTGGTGTTTATAAGCAAATATCTGGGCCTAGTTTAACCCACTTACCTCTCTTACCCTACATTCCCTTAACCTACCCTTACATTCCCTACCATTACCTAAATGTTATTCTCCCTATCCCTTTATTAAGGTAAGCTCCCTAAACATTCTCTTAACTCTTCCTTATCATCCCTTACCTTAAAACCTGTATGCGCCCTTCCTTCTGTTTCTCTCCCTCCCTCTCTTACCTTCTTGCCTTACATTCCCTACCCTACCCTAACCTAACCTACCCTAACCTAACCTACCGTACCCTACCCTAACCTACCGTACCCTACCCTACCCTACCCTACCCTAACCTACCGTACCCTACCCTAACCTACCGTAACCTAACCTAACCTACCCTAACCTAACCTACCGTACCCTACCCTAACCTAACCTACCCTAACCTACCCTACCCTAACCTACCGTACCCTACCCTACCATACCCTACCCTACCCTACCCTAACCTAACCTACCCTAACCTAACCTACCGTACCCTACCCTAACCTAACCTACCGTACCCTACCCTAACCTACCGTACCCTACCCTACCGTACCCTACCCTACCCTAACCTATACCTCTACACACGTGATATTTTGCCGAAGATTTCCCCTCGTATGGAAATAGGGCCACTTGATGTTTCCATGGCAACGTATGGAGGCTTTGGGGGTGGGTGAGGGGAGAGAGAGAGAGAGAGAGAGAGAGAGAGAGAGAGAGAGAGAGAGAGAGAGAGAGAGAGACGTCAGAAGAGGCGTGAGCGCAAGGGGAGGAGGAAGGGAGGAGGGAGGCCTTAAGGAAAAAAAAAGGGGGGAAAGGGGGGGTGTGGGCTTGGAGGGGGGGGGGGGGAGAGGGACAGGCGGCTTCTCTCTCATTTAAACGCCTTTTAAAACTCCTCCTTCTAAGGACATGCCCTTTTTTTTTCCACCCCCCACCCCCCCACCCTGGTCTAACAAGCTCCCCCCTCCCCCCTCCTTTTTTTTTCTACCCCTTCCTAACAACCCCCCCTCCCCCCCCCCTCCTACAATGTAGCACGACAGAGTGTGGAAGGTGGTTCCCCCACACTCCGGTCTGGAAACTGTTAACCACTTAACAACCTCTCTCTCTCTCTCTCTCTCTCTCTCTCTCTCTCTCTCTCTCTCTCTCTCTCTCTCTCTCTCTCTCTCTCTCTTTCCCTCTATCTATCTATCTATCTATCCATCCATTCATCCATCAATCTGTCTTTATTTATCTATCTTTCACTCCATCCATCCATCTATCTATATGTCTATCTATCTATTTATCTATTTATCTATCTACGATGTGTGTGTGTGTGTGTGTGTGCTCCACACGCCTCGGTTTCCTGATCCCCTTTAATTGCCAATTGCTAGTTCTTTACCGTCAATCCGTTTTCTAATTGGCCACGCGACTGAAAACGTAGGAATGTGGTTGATGGTTTTGGATGGCGTCTCCCGCTGGTTTCATCATTGGTTTCTACCAATCGGTAGTTTGGTTTCTTCTTGGATATATGGTGGGTTTCCATCAGTCGTCACATAACGAAATTCAATACAGTTTCGTCAATTTTTTTTTTTTTTTTCGCTTCAGAGAAATCAATTCTTTCCCAGCTCCTGGATGTAGCGCAGGCTGGAAGCCGCAGGAGGATTCGGGGGGGGGGGGGGGGGGTGTTGTGAGATAATAGCCCCAGAACTCCTTTGCGAAAAAGAGGTTGTTGTGTTATATCCTCCTCTAACAGTAAGGGTTCGAACCCTGCCATTTTTATACATCATTTCGAATTGACGTTTGATGACATACAAGATGAAGATCCTGAGTTATAAACATTAAGTCACCATCTTTTCATAATTCCCCAAATGCGTTCATTATGTTGTAAGAATATTATTTTCGAAGTTCGTTATGCAGTGCAGTTTTCATGCTCGAACGCATACGACGACTTTCCAATATAGAAAAAGGTGACCTAGATCTTCAAATAGCAATTTAAGCCAATAATCTGTTTTTTCTCTTTGAATGAAATAGACAAACAGGTGATTAAATAGATAAGGAAAGACCATATCTGGAGGAGATAACGCACACTTGAGACAATGGCGGGAAACGCAACGCGTTAGAATTTCAAACGAAAGCGGATTCAAATTCTAAGCTGAAACGCATCTGATCCTTTCACCCCTCTAGAATGGCCGACACTTACCCGCCTTAGATTTACCGCCTCTCATGGCGCATTCTTTCGCCCAGCGCGACGCAAGACTTAATAAATTACGTATCAAATTATCTGACTATTTTAAAAGGTGTCTCGACATATTTAGTTGGATTTAGATATGACCCTAAAGACAGAGTTTTGCTTCGAAAAACGGTATTCCACGTTTTCTGTTCAGTTTGATACATTTTCTCGTATGATTTTTTAAGAAAGTATGAATCACATAAAAATTACATTAATGGCGGGTAAAGAATTTCATAACACGATAATTACTCTCGTTTTTTTTTTAACTAATGAACATCATTAACTGAGAATTTTTTTTGTGTGTGTGATTATTATATATCTAACTTGTATAACATGATATCTGGTCTAATGGCCAATTAAACAGTCGAAAGTCATTAGATTCATCATATGTACGTGCAACATATTATTAATGCTGACATCACACACACACACACACACACACACACACACACACACACACACACACACACACACACACATACACACACACACACACACACACACACACACACACACACACACACACACACACACACACACACACACACACACACTTCCTGGGAATAACAATTCATACAGCCATTAAATAAGCTTATAACATTTTTTTCCCCAGGAGGAACTACAGCTGAAAAAGAAATAGAAATGAAAAAAAACGGGAGATCATACCCAGGAAAAAGAACATGGCCGCCCACTATCGGTGACCTTAATTCAAATGTATATAAATCTTGCAGAACGATCGTGTTTGGTCAATCATATAGATATAGATAGACTGAGGTGTTCATTGTCTTGCGATAGACGAAGTTTAGAAACATGTGTTTTATGGACTCATTTCCAAGCCATGTTTGGTCGTACTTCACACTCTTCGCCATTTCCACGTGTTCACTCTGATAAACAGACGACCAATAGACATCCATGGACTTCAGTGCCATCTGTTGAGGTGATTCATAACTATACCACACTGCTGGAAAGACGTTATTATCATTATCATTATTATTACCATTATTATTATTATTATTATTATTATTATTATTATTATTATTATTATTATTATTTTGCCTTCAGTGTTATTGTTTGCGTTTTCTTTAAGTTTTCATAAAACAATTTAAGTTATATTTAATCTGGTTAATAATTAATTAATGGAATAACTTCCTATAGAACTAAAGAAGGAAATTTTTTTTATTATTTCTAGCCTAAGGAAATTTATATATATATATATATATATATATATATATATATATATATATATATATATATATATATATCGTATAACGGAACATAAAGCTTATGGGAGATCAGTAAATGAAATAGATCATTTCATTTATCTCTTTCCTCTTTCTCCATATTAGAAATAAACTTTATTCCTAGTACAAGTAAAATTGTATTTGATAATAATGTTCAAGACCTTAATAAATTAACTCGACCGGTCAATAAAATGAGACATTTTGCTTTTCGTTATCCGTTACGAATTTACTACGGTGACCTTTGATCTAAGTGGCATTGATAACGGCCGTTTAATTTGCTGAAGACGTGTATCATACTGGTTGACCTAAAGATTAACTGAATAGTTTAAAAACATCATTGCCTGGGATGGCGGCCATGATGGTAGGCTACATAAGATTCAAAACGTTTTCACCTTTTTTGTTTTTTCCCGCGCGCGCGCGCGAAGCTGCCACAGTGACGGAGTACCTGGGGACAAGACCGTGCTCCGTCGACCCCCCACGCCATATATATATATTCTTGTATGGGTGATATTCCCGGGCAAAAGTCGCCCTCCGTCATCTCTGTGTGGGAAGTCCCGCCATGTCACGACGCAATTTCTGTTCGTCAGGTTAACGGTCGCTGACAGCCTGGCGGCTATTCCCAGCGCCCCGAACCCCCAGCTCTCACGTCACCCAGCGCCCCAGACACCCAGCTCTCACGTCACCCAGCGCCCCGGACCCCCAGCTCTCACGTCACCCAGCGCCCCAGACACCCAGCTCTCACGTCACCCAGCGCCCCAGACACCCAGCTCACACGTCACCAAGCTCCCCTGACCCCCAGCTCTCACGTCACCCAGCGCCCCAGACACCCAGCTCTCACGTCACCCAGCGCCCCGGACCCCCAGCTCTCACGTCACCCAGCGCCCCAGACACCCAGCTCTCACGTCACCCAGCGCCCCAGACACCCAGCTCTCACGTCACCCAGCGCCCCGCACCCCCAGCTCTCACGTCACCCAGCGTCCCGGACCCCCAGCTCTCACGTCACCCAGCGCCCCGGACCCCCAGCTCTCACGTCACCCAGCGCCCCGGACACCCAGCTCTCCCGTCACCCAGCGCCCCAGACACCCAGCTCTCACGTCACCCAGCGCCCCGCACCCCCAGCTCTCCCGTCACCCAGCGTTCACCTGACTGGTGAGGTCAACTGCCCCCCATGTCACCCATGACGTCTCTCTTTTTTTCATGAAATTTCACTGGTGTGGAAAAATGATTAAAAATGGGGCCAAAACATATATCCAGAAGAGGGCTCGATCTAGATTCATCTAATCAGTTATGCAGATTTTTCTTTCATTGTTGAGGTTGGCATTAAGGGATGCTGGGGGCCAAATCCCCGCCATTTAATATTTTAAAAAGATATATAATGTGTCACCACATGTCGATCACTTACTGAATTAAAATGGTAAAGTTTACAAAATATTTACATTAGAAAATATAGACGCCCTTGTTCAATCTTTCTTTCGGTATAAATTATTGCTTAAGGAATAAGAAATAAAAGTACGTTAGAAATACCTTAATGAATTAGGAGTTTCAGTAGATATGATAGTAAATATTATTAGTACATAGATCAAACCGGTATCTTTGAACGGATTTACTTTAAGAATATATATATATTTATTTCCTGGTGATTCACTTTTTTTTTTATATTACCGAGATTTCGTGAGGAAAATCTTTCCCCCTAGCGTGGCAGGAGACTTGCCCTCACTGTCTGAGTTTGTTAATGAAGAAAAGCCAAGTGAAGCAAGAGCCTGCCAACATCATGTTTACCAGCGTCGAGGGCGGGGCATGACGCTGGAAATAGTAATGCATGGCAACTCTAACCTCACAGTTGCCACGTTGCAAATATTATGTTTTTTGCCATAATATTTTCGAAGTTTCCTTGGTTTAATGAAATTTTCTCAGATTAATAAACTGAGAAAGTTACTGATATGTGTATATATATATATATATATATATATATATATATATATATATATATATATATATATATATATAGGGTGGGGGAGGGGGCGAAAATTTTGGGAGCCTTGAAAAATGTGTGGAAGTCGAGAACATTATCTCGGAAAGCAAAAATGGGTATGTTTGAGGGAATAGTGGTTCCAACAATGCTGTATGGTTGCGAGGCGTGGGCTATGGATAGAGATGTGCGCAGGAGGATGGATGTGCTGGAAATGAGATGTTTGAGGACAATGTGTGGTGTGAGGTGGTTTGATCGAGTAAGTAACGTAAGGGTAAGAGAGATGTGTGGAAATAAAAAGAGCGTGGTCGAGAGAGCAGAAGAGGGTGTTTTGAAATGGTTTGGGCACATGGAGAGAATGAGTGAGGAGAGATTGACCAAGAGGATATATGTGTCGGAGGTGGAGGGAACGAGGAGAAGAGGGAGACCAAATTGGAGGTGGAAAGATGGAGTGAAAAAGATTTTGTGTGATCGGGGCCTGAACATGCAGGAGGGTGAAAGGAGGGCAAGAAATAGAGTGAATTGGAGTCATGTGGTATACAGGGGTTGACGTGCTGTCAGTGGATTGAAGCAAGGCATGTGAAGCGTCTGGGGTAAACCATGGAAAGCTGTGTAGGTATGTATATTTGCGTGTCTGGACGTGTGTATGTACATGTGTATGGGGGGGGGGGGGTTGGACCATTTCTTTCGTCTGTTTCCTTGCGCTACCTCGCAAACGCGGGAGACAGCGACAAAGTATAAAAAAAAAAAAAAAAAAAATATATATATATATATATATATATATATATATATATATATATATATATATATATATATATATATCGCAAGATTCTGACAGGTTTTCCTAAAACAAAAATTGTGGGTTATTGAGTAACAATGGCCTCGTCTTTCCTCATGAGACATTCAATGTGTGAAAAGGAAAATGTCAGGGAAATTCGAGCAAATTCTACCAGCTTCGGCGTATAGATAAATGGTCAACATTGACTTTCATGTTAGCTTGGGAAATGCATTTGACCTGTAATATCTATAACCAATACCTTTTTTTTTTACATAACAGAATTACTTAATATAAAATTCGCCTACTTTTATCACTTGTATTCGTGTAAAGAATGATTGCATTGGTAATGAAACTGAGTGAATGTTAACCCTGTAATTTGACCTTGAACGAACATAGCACAGCTGTTAAAACGTATTATCCATCGCTCTTGATTGGCTGAAGGCCTCTCTGACGTGAGCGTTGATTGGTTGGCCCGACATTCCTTCTTACGAGCTGATTGGGTGATGATGATGATGATGGGTTTGCTCTGAACAATCATTAGTTAGACATTCGAGTTGTCTGCCATGACAAATTTAACTCATATTGCTATCATTATTCAACCCTAAGACCTTCTTATAAGGCTCGTTCAAGGCTGCGCCCCTTGCAGAAGCAGGGAATATTGGACTTCTTTACAGCATGAAGGTCCACGATGAGCCATGTATTATTCCTTGTTGTCCAATAACGGTGTTCAAGCCTAACACGACCTGTGTTCCTTGGTGTCCAATCACAGTAAAACACATTTATTCTAGTCATATCTTTACTGTCAAATAAATGCTCACATTTATCACAGTTCGTTTCATATAAGGCACCTGATTTTGCACGCCGGGAGAAAATGTGAAATACATTGCAATTTTCTCATATTATGCAAACTTCCTAAACTTACATGGCATTCCTAAAGATTTTTCACATCTTTCTTACAATAACTACAAAGCATTCCCCTAAGTGTCTTGTCAAGTGCAAGCAACCCAAGAACTGGATAAGTGTTACAAAGAACAACCATGTTGCTAGCATTACAACGTATGTATTAGGAGCTAAGTAAGAATGGGTGGTAACATTGTCCAAAATGTATCAAAACCCCCTGTAGTAAATCCACAGTCAAATATGGGATATTCAGTAAATTATGAGCCTAGTCAAGTTCCAGGGTGAAACTATTTATCAGCTGTATAACTCAAGCAAAATACAAACTAATGCAATGGATGTTGCACCATTCATTTCTTGATATGCTAAGAAACATATGTATAAGGTTTCAACAGTATCTGATTTAGTGTCTTCAAGTTAAGCCAAGATGATTTCAGTTAAAATGCAACTCCTAGCTGGACAAATGATGATGAAAACATGGACATAGTGATCCCTAAATATTTCACATGCAACGCGGGTGAAATAAACCCATTTGCATTAACTTCATGGTCATAGGTGGAATTTTCTTCACAGTAAGTCACAGATAAACCTTTTCACAAAATGGGTGTTTCATGGAACAACTGTGTCACCTTACACAGCAGAAGAGTTACTGGGAGTCAGACACACACTGGGGAAAATACTGTTTGAAAAGTAGCAAAAACAGCTATGATTAATTCCAAGGCCAAGGCTAAAGATAAAATTTATACAAATTATAATGTAAATTAAGTTAGATATTATACCTTTTTATATATGGCATACTTTAGGCAAAATCCAAACTAGAGTTACAGACCATATGCAGTTCAATACTTTAGATGCCAGATAACATTTGTGTACAGTTTCATGAGTATCTGATTAAAAGTTTCCAAGTTGTGACCAAAGTTAAGTTGCAGGTTTAAGTGTGACTCTCAGAGATAGTTGAAGGACATGAGAAAGACAATGACAGTGGAGAACCTGATCCCCATGGGTCTACCTTGCAAAGCAAGTGACATGAAAATTTTGAACTGTTTGGAAAAACAAACTTCACAAAGGTTAATGATGGTGGCTTTCAAGAGAGCAGTATTTTAAGAAGGGAAACCAAAGTAGTGTCTTCTGTCGGGGAAAAGAAAAACATTTCAGCACAGGGCAATAGGGTCAAGTTTTGAGGTCAGCGTGAGAGGACTGGTTATTTGGATTACCTTGGAGTTAACTCTGCCAAGAACATTATGGTGATACCAAGTATGTTTATTACACTGACTAGTGGAATTACAGCACCATCAAAGGAGACAGAAAGAAAGAGATAGTCTTAAAAACAGAACTGGAAAGAAACTGGATTTTATTGGCACTGAACTTACCTATATAGATGCAGTTGTGAAAAGACGAAATGTAGATGAAGCAAAAGATGGAACAGATTTGAAAGAATTAGAGGAATACATCATTGTCAGCACATATGTGTGTGTTTGGTTACTACATGAGAATGAAAATCATTGATAAAAAAGGAGGAGCATAGGAGACAGGATAGAACCCTGAGAGACTACTATTCATAGGAAAAGAGGGATATGTTGAACTATCACCAATACAAGAAACACACCAGCCTCATATGAAACTACATATGAGGGAAAAGAGTGTGAGAGGAAAGGCAAATGAAATGAGCTGGAGAGCAGACCCCCAGTGCCATACCTCATTAAAACTGTTCAATGTATTGAAGACTACAGCACAGGATCCCCCCAAAGTCTTCCGTGGAGGATGACCAGAGAGTTTTATGACAGGAAAAGATATTACTTGTAGATCTCACTTTGCAAAAGCCATACTAATGATCACAAGGACGACTGTGAGTTTCAAGATGCTAAAGACAGGGGTTTTCAAATCAGGACTCATGGCCACAATTGTAGGGTTAACAAGCATTTTTCTTGAGATCATGATGCAATCAAAATGTTCTAATGCCAAATCTACAGCTTTTGGATAAATGTATATTCTGAAAGTAACAGAGTAAGCTTGAGTTATTCTGCTTTGTTTGCTACAGTATTCAGTAACCCTATTTCATTCAGTTACACTAGTTTTCTAGTTTTCATAAATGCTCAAATAAATCGAAAATTAGCTGTTCTGTCAATGGAAGAAGTTGAAATAGCATTAGAAAACTTGAACTAGGTTATCAGAGAAAAAAGACTGAGAACCACTGACTTCAGGAAATGAGAACTGAAAAAAAGATACAAAGACTTTGGAAGCACGAGTATGGTAAAGGTTGTGGTATACATGTTTCCTTGGGAAAAAGTTTTGGTTTTCGAGCAAAAGTGGAAAAGAGGAGCCATTCTATCAAAATATGAGGAAGGATGTGAATTGTCCGTTACACCTTCCCTACTATGTACAGAGGGAGTGACAGTTTTTGAACTATATCAAACAGATCATTAAGAGGGGCATCGTTAAAGATAATAGTTAGTTTACTGTATAGGTATCCTAGAAAAGTATGTTCGTACATAACCAAAGCATGAATATACATGAGTGTTGTGATCCTTTTCTGACACCATTTAGAAACTTTAATCATTTCATATCAAAAACACCTGTCATTTTTAAATTCTGTTGAAACTAGCACACATCATGTCAACCACAAATTCAGGCCCACTGCTTGTGACCACTTTATTCTTGTCTCCTATCATTACTTCCTCTCAGACTACTGTATGTGTACAAGAATATCATTTTATAAAAAAACATCATTATCTAAATACAGTGTAAGAGGTTTCTGAAACATATGCTCAAAAATACATTTGCATTCCAAAATATACTGATTAAAGTAAGGAATCAGCTGAGGGGCACGGATCAAAAGAAAATCAAAAGGGGAAACACAGTCTGCAAAGGGAGATTCATTCAGAAATTTCTTTGTTACATGTACTGAGATGAAAAGAAAGAGCACCATCTGAAGTCGTTGTGAGGTAGAATATACTGCCCTACAATATTTGCAAAAAATAGTCAAAGAAAGTTAACAGCACAATAGTAAAAGTCATAATAAAAAAACAATGTGCTGCTGTGCTATTCAATCATTCTAAAATAAATTTGCATAAGTTTTGAGGGAACACACATAACTCCCTGCAACTACAAATCTTCAATCCTACACCTTCCAGGCAATTGTGATAATGGAATGTGGCTCTAATGAAAGATTCATCTGTCCGACCCTCTTGTCTTTGAGCCTTATTTGCACATTATTCCTTCCTCTGAAATAGAAATAAACATTTCATTAATTATAGTGTTCACACCAGTAGAGTAATCAAATTTCATTACATAATTCTTCAGTCTAGGTTGGCTTTGTAAACATCGAAGGTTGACACGAAAAATTTCAACTGATTTTTGTATACCTGAAAGGCTTACATAAACCTTCTGCTTTCCAAGAATTAAAGCCAAATACTACATAATTATCTCAGCTTTCCTTTTCATATGTAATATGCAATTTTTCTTTCTGTTCCTATATTGGCATCTACAACAGCCACTGTTGAAACAGAGTAAACAATGAGGAAGAGTATTCTTTATGTATAAACTCACTTGTTCATAAACACAATCACTGTTGCATTATCTGGTCGGACAAATGCTGTATGATACAATGAAGATGTTATTTTTGGCATTGCCACATGCTGGCTACCTTCTACCAAGAACTTAGTAAAGTGGGCCAAGGCATAATACATGGGTTGCTTGTAGAACTCTCCACGAGGCTGATGGATTACAAAAGAAACAGTTGAATCACACACTCTGTAAAATGTTTTATATTTTTCTAAGTCCAACCACAACAAAAATGTGTATGGGACATTATGTTGTCACCCTTTCATCATTCTATTTGTCTGTCTGTTTGTGGACACACTTATGTTTATGCTAAAACTCAAGAATGACACATAATAAAACTTTATACTTATACTACAGGGACCCCACAGAGGTGACAAACTAATAAGATTTTCATGCACATAATTTAATAAATCTGCCTATTTGTTTAGAAAAAACAACATTTCTTATAAGCACTATAACTCAGGAGGGCTGAATAATGGGGAGTTCATACTCATATTAAATATATACTATAATAAGGCCTGGATGTGGAAAGGGAGCTGTGGTTTCGGGCATTATTGCGTGGCAGCTAGAGACTGAGTGTGAACAAATGGGGCCTTTGTTGTCTTTTCCTAGTGCTACCTCGCACACATGAGGGGGGAGGGGGAAGGTATTCCATGTGTGGCGAGGTGGCGATGGGAGTGAATGGGGGCAGACAGTGTGAATTGTGTGCATGGGTATATATGTATGTGTCTGTGTATGTATATATATGTGTACATTGATGTATTTTTTTTTTATTATACTTTGTCGCTGTCTCCCGCGTTTGCGAGGTAGCGCAAGGAAACAGACGAAAGAAATGGCCCACCCCCCCCCCCATACACATGTACATACACACGTCCACACACGCAAATATACATACCTACACAGCTTTCCATGGTTTACCCGAGACGCTTCACATGCCTTGATTCAATCCACTGACAGCACATCAACCCCGGTATACCACATCGCCCCAATTCACTCTATTCCTTGCCCTCCTTTCACCCTCCTGCATGTTCAGGCCCCGATCACACAAAATCTTTTTCATAGGTATGTATATTTGCGTGTGTGGACGTGTGTGTGTATACATTGTGTATGGGGGTGGGTTGGGCCATTTCTTTCGTCTGTTTCCTTGCGCTACCTCGCAAACGCGGGAGACAGCGAAAAAGCAAAACAAATATAATTAATAAATAAGGCAAGTCTCATGAAAAAAACATTTGCTTTATTTTTATATCAAACTTGCAGTGAGGCATTAGGCAACACAATTGCCTTTTTTTTCTTTTTTTTTCTGTAAGTGCTAACGTCTTGCCTTAGTACCAGGTACAAAGCCTTAAATGGAAAATCTTAACTCTGCTTCTTACATTCCCACTCATTTTATTACTTGACTGCAATTTCCCTCGTTAGTAAGGTAGCACCAGCAACAAAGAAAGACCACATTCGCTCACATCCATTCTTGAGCTGTCATATATAATGCCCCGAAACCACAACTCCCTATCCCAGCCAAGACCCACAGACCTTACCTTGGTTTACTCCAACTCCTTTCCATGCCCTGGTTCAGTTCACTGACAGCTTATCAGTCACTGTATACCATATCGTTCCAGTTTGCTCTATCCTATGCAAGCCTTTCTCCATCCTTCATGTTCAGGCCTTGATCACTCAAAATCTTTTCCATTCCACCTTTCCATCTCCGGTTTGGTCCCCCAACTCCCTCCTTTTCCTTGTTCCCTCCACTTCTGACACATATATCCCCTTTGTTAACCTTTCATCACTTTCTGACTGATTCTCTCCTTATGTCCGGAACATTTCAGCATACCCTCTTCAGCATTCTTAACCACACTAACCACATCTATAAAGTGAGGAAACAGGAGAGGAGAATTTCCAGCCCTGCTACTCCTGCCCCTCTTAGTCACCTTCCATTACATGTAGGAGATACATGGGTAGTAGAAAAAGGATGCTGATGCATTAATAATTATTAATGCAGTTTGAGCGAATGAATGTGGAAAAAACAGTTTTGTCTTAACAGCTTTGTGTTAAGAGACTTTACTGTGCCTGAGAAGCAAGCCAAAGGTACAGCAATTTCAGTGTCTTGCCTAGATTCTGTTTTGGACTATCAGCCATAGAGAGAACCCCAAACCAATAATGTAATAACACAAACATTCTCAAGTTGGCCAATACGAATTAAGAGAGTGAATATTTTCCATGTTATATATACCAATAACCAGATGGCAGCTCTGGCAGCAATAATTTTGACTGTCATTAAGGCAAGGGTTCAAAAGGGTCTTGACCATCATCATACTAACTGAGGTTACATTAGTCCGAGCTTTTAAAGGAGAATAGTGCTTGATAGCTTCTGACATAATGATGAATCTAGGAGGGTTTTAGACTGAAGTATCAGGCTAATTCCAACTACTTTATACCTGCATGTGTGAAGGCATGAAGAAAAATGAGCAAGGCTTATCCAGACATAAAGAGTGTGGGCTTTCTCTTCTGTCAAACAAAAATGTGTTGTAACTGTATTAAATACACCATAAGTGACTGGTAAAGAAGTGAACTGTTGACAAAAATGTGTGAATTGTATTCAGTTTCCCTCACTCACTTTATTAGCACATTTTTAAGCAATCAGTCTGACTGAAAGGATGAAAAAGTCATGGAATTAATGAATCATGTCAACTTTTCAGCAATTACCTACACATCCTAGGAATATTGATGCCATACCTGTGAACAGTGACCTAATTCACGACCCACATTTTCTCCCTGTACCAATGTGGGTCTTTTAATCTGACAGCAAAGAACATACTTATCTTTGTGGCTTGTTTTCATTGAAGGTGTCTACTACTTTTGAGACATGAGCTTTATTGATCTGTAGCTGCTGGAAAACTACACTCGATAGATATTTGATACAGCCATCTGACATGTTTCAGTTCCTTATTTTCTATAAAAGTTAAAAGGATAAGCCTAACATTCCAGTTCCTGGTCTTCAAAATACCAAACTGATTATTTGAGGCCTTTCTTACAGCAACTCAAATATTTTGCAGCATATGTCCAAGATGGTCAGGTCATCTGACAATGAACTTTGTTCACACTTAGTGGGTAAGAATGAAGAGAATCTCCAATCCATGGGCAACCTATATATTAACATAAATTTACCCCAAAAAATATGTTCTTCCAATAACTAAAATAGCTGTCTACCTACCTATATCTAGCCTGTATATACTGGTGTAGCATGCAAAACTTATACCAAACATTGGTCAGACAAGACTTCTCTTCTTTTGAAGATAATATCCTCTTACATATAAAGAAACCAAAGAAGGCAAAGTGCAATTCATAACACTGAAAACAAAAGATTCTTTATGGAGGACTTACAGCATTGATAATAATGGGTGAATCAACAAAATTTTTAACCCAGTTTGGTCCACCTTTCACATCCAGAGCAAGGTTCCAATCAGTCCAGCCTGAAACCCAGTGCTCTAGATTCTGAAAAGGAGATAGTACTCATTAAACATTCTTCTCCTCATCTTAATAGAATCAAACTCTAACAGTATGAAAAATCACTTAAAAAAAATTTATTACTAACTAAAATATACATAGGTGGTAAAGCAAAAGATACAAAACTGTGGTCTGATACTAAAGCAGAAACACAAAGAATACCGATGGAATACAGATTACTCTGAGTAATCTGCGTGGGTGTAACAAGATACAGAATGGAGGTAAAATGGATAGAGAAAGAGAGAAAAAACTTACAAAAACATGCATTACCTCTATAATGTTAGCAGCATAACTCTCTGCCCTCACCCAAGATCCCAGCACCACCTTCAATGGCTGCCAAGGCCACTGCCCTGAAAATAGAGCAAGAGGTCAGTATCACTTCCATTATTGCCTCAATTCATACTTGCTGTAGGCTGGAAGTCTATTAACTTTGAATATTAAGTTGTGTACTGCTATATATGATTCACTGATTTTTTAAGGAATAATAAAAGTCACGGTTGTGATGAAAGATGAATTTCTGTACTTTTACACAGGAGGTTTGAAGTACATATTTCAAGTAAGTCAGTCTCATAAAAGTAGGAGAACCCTAACAAAACAACCTAACCCTAAACAGACTATCATCACTACCTAAGTCATTCACTCCATGGGTCATCCAGTCATCAACCCCTACCCATCCACACTCGTAAACTCAAGCTGTTACTTTCCTAACCTGGGTCACTGAACATGCATTCTAGGAGTGCACATATGTATCATATAACTGTAATGCCTCGAAGAGAAATTATATGTCACCTGCTGTGAATCCAAGAAATTGCATACCTAGAGATGAATAAGGAAATAAAAATTTTTATCAAAAGCTACCAGGAACTGTGGTCCAATCCTTGATAATCAATGTCCCACATTTTCAAATCATCTCTAGAGATTTAAATAAAAATCCCATGTGTGATGCTAAATATCCCTAATGGTAATAAAACAGAGAAGATTAACAAACAAGCCTGATGTATATACCTGTGCAAGCCTCAGTATATAGTATGAAAAGCTCAGGGTGATATTTGTGTGTTAGGTCCAGTGTTACAGGAGGGATCAACCAGTCTGTGTACCAGTGGACAGCCACTCCAGAAACATATGGAGCTGCCTTGCTGTCTGACATAACCTGAAATATAATAAGTATATTTGGATACTGTTTAAGTCTTACATACACTGCAAACACATTAGACTTTTCCACTAAGAAGGCTATTTCCAAATAAAATCATAAATAAAACAACCTTGAAATTTTCTGAGGAGCTGGAAACTTTCTTCATATACGAAAAAGTTCACACACATGAGTGAATACATGAAATGATATCATATAACCTCCCACGTTAAAAGCAAGATGAAAGTGCACATTCTTCTGCAAACATTTCTCCAGTCACTAATCAACATGGAGCATCTACAGAATTATCCAAATTGGCAGTCCTATAAGTGAAGCAAATCGAAATTGCCTGAACAAGAAAATAATGGTTGCTGCAGCAAATATGCGCAAAGAGGAAACAAGAAATAAAAAATAAGAGAAAGGTTGAAAGAAGGTTCAAAGAAAAATGAATGAAAAGAACTTTTCGTAGGATATGAGGGTTTACACATGTCATGCCACCACATGGAAGCACAGTTAGAAAACTATCATTGAGAGAAATCTGGTTTTTCACTATCACCAACTTCCTTACTCAGACACAAACAAACGGTAAAGGGCATTATTGAACCTGTCAGCTATATGACTGGACCACCACTTCCATGAAATATTGAAGAGCTAAAAATATATAACTGTTATTCCACAAATGAATGGCTACCAGCTACCAGTTGTTAATTAGATATAAGTAATGTAAATAAAGCATTCTATTAGTTATTAAAGCTCCTTAATTTCAGGCTTTTGATCTCAGACAAATTTTAGAAGTAAGACTTGACACATCTAGATTGTGGCAAACCTCAAAGGACAGATGTGATAACAGTGGTCCTCGTACACTGTTTCTTCTAAACTACAGAAATAAATCTTGTACAATCAATACAGTACTAATTTTCTGAACGTGACAATACATGAATCTGGAGGATATCAGATGAATAAAGAGAAAAGCCAAGCTTATAAGCTGGTCCCTAACTCATCTATCAAAACTCCTTTCCTGCTGTCATACATTTGCCTTCCTTTTATATATACAGGTACGAGACCAAGCAAACCATAACCTTTTCAAACAATTGTAATTCAAAGTGTAACAAGAAGGCAGCTTTTCATCCATTTAATGTCCCAATCTTTTTTTCTTTCTTGTTTCATACTTATTTACTATTTCCTCTCATCTGCAATACACCAAAACCACTGCCCCTAATACACAACCAGGCCTCACAATTCTTTCTGTGGTTTACTTCAGCTGCTTCAATGCCCTGGTTCAGTCCACAAACAGCATGCTGACCCCTGTACACCATATTGCTCATTTTGTCAGTTTACTCTATCTTGTGAACGCCTTTCACCCTCCTACAAGTTCAGCCTCCAAGCACTCAAAACCTTTTTCACTACATCTTTACCTCACCAATTTGGTCTCCCCTTTTCCTTCTCCCCTCCATTTCTGACACATATATCCTCTTTTTCAACCTCTCCTTCCTCATTCTCTCCATATGTCCAAACCACTTCAGCACTTCCTCTTCAGCTGTCTTATCAACCATACGCGCCTTATTATGGCACCTTTCTCTTACCGTATTATTACTTACTCAGTCAACCCTCCTCATATCAAATGTTGTTCTCAAACATTTCATTTCCAATACATACACCACTCTCAGTACATTCTCATCTATATCCCATGATTCACATCAATATAACATTGTTGGGACTACTATACCTTCAAACATACCCATTCGGCCCTCAAAGAATCTTAATCACCCCATTTCCTCTTCAGTTTTCTCCAATGAAACTTGCACATCAACTAACCTGTCTCTCAGCACTGCTATTCCCATACAGAGTGTCCTATGACTAACATGCACTTATTTTTCTTCATAAATTCTAGAAGGTTCAGGCAACAGACTAAGTCAAACAGAAAAACAGAGACGACTAAGTAATTTTCCAGGACTCTGGAGGGATAAATTCACAATACTTACATCATTTGCCCACTTCGGTAGAAAAAAACGGTTGTCATCCAAGATCATGATTTTGACATGACCATAGCTACTGTTATTTAGGGCAGGGCCAAGGTGCTGTCCAACCCATTCTGCCTGATCAAAATGACAAAAATAATAATTTGAAAAAGTGAAACAGAGAATAGGTATGTAAAAATTTAAAGATGGAAGACGAAAGTGAAGCAGTACTGTATGTGAATGAGATATGTGTAAATGTGTTGATGTATGAGCAATGCATGAACAGTAAGTTCCGTGTGCAAAACTGTGTATAGGATATAAAAAGCATAAAATGAGTCAGATATGACAGTAAGGAAAACAAATCCAGTGCATAAGTAGACTATATTTCAAAGCTTCTTTTGGCAAACTTTTAAAACTTCTTACAAATAATAGCCCCAATTCATTACTTATGAATATTTGATACATCATTACCCATTTATGGTGTAATATATATTCATATATTATCAAATAAGCTTTGTAATAGTAAATCAATCAGACATCACTTAGTTATCACTTAATCAAGAGCTGACAAATACACAAAATTCATGACAATAATGCACGGTTCAACAGTGGTATATTTAATGATGGAGCTATAGTTGAAGATCAATAAGATGACCGTGTTAGATTGTTCATCAATGCCACAGGTCAACTAGTCCGAGAAAGAGACAGCTTCTTTACCAACCTCATATGTGGTAAATTCACATTCTTTCTAGCAGTGCAGGAATACACAATCCAGCCATCCTACTCTTTCTATAACAGAGCTCACTCTCTAAAGGAGTCTAAAGAGATTCGTTAAGCATGACCCCCCTTTCCTTGAATCCATGAATCCACTTATGTAAATTTTTTCTGCAAGGTGTCATTCAATTCTTTTTCTGATCACCTTTTCCATTTCTTCACAGGCCAAATTTCTGAGTCTTCCCTCTTTTTGTGTGTAAAATTACCCATTCAGATTCACATATTAGGGCTATACAGGGAGGAAGTTTTACACTCACAGTGCCTCATCTCATGAACATACTCTACCACCAGTCTTACAATATAAAAGTACTTCTTTACATCTTTTCTTAAGCGTCTGAATTAATTTCATCTTTAGTCCTGTCGATGTGTGTGTGTGTGTATGTGTGCGTGTGTGCTTATTTAACTTATGAGTACATATGCAAGCATGAGAATCCATGTAACATTCATGAACAGTCAGCTTAAAATTAATACAATTTTCACATACATGCATATTGATGAAAAACACACCTGCTCTTCAGAAGTCCAGCCGACAGCATTAAAACCGAAACTTTTTGTTAAACCATCACTTGGTTCATTTTGAGCAGTAAGACCCCAAATGCTGATGTTGTGTTCCTTATAACTCTTAATAAATCTGTAAATAGATGCACTCTAAGCCTGGTATATTCACACTTAAAAGAACATACTGTACTTGAAATCAAATCATATTTAGCACTTTTAGTGAACATGAGAGTAAAGTGGAGTTCAATGATGTGTGCAAAGACTAAACAATGCCATATTCTTGCAGCATATACCAGCACAGCTTAGAAGTGTATAAAGGAAAGGTGAAAATTAACAAGAACAAAATAAAGTTAATGAGCTGCTGTAGTGAAATGTTACAGAATGGTTTAAGTATGATCTTATCTGATGAGAACCTACAGGAACTGGAATGTTTTAAGTAGCCTGTAAAGGATGTGGCAGCAGATGGAAGCATGGAGCTGAAGTAACTCACATAGTGGAAGAGAGGTGCTTAGATCCTGGGTGCAATGAAGAGTGTGATGCTTTAGTATTCTTTTCAGCTGGGCTTTCATACCTTCATGATTTCTTTGTTGAGGTAAAGCATGATTCTTCAGGTCCTTTATGTATATATTGAACAGTATTCAGAATAAGGAAAATGAAGAGTCAGAACCCAGAAAATTCCATCTATTAACTTTCTTTCATTTTTCAACAATCATCAAAAAAAATTTTACAGGTTACTTGTAGCTGAATTCTCATAAGTAACAAATGGCTATTTGGTCCTAAAAATTCAGCCCCTCATGTCTAGACTTCTGTTAAATAAGTTCTTTGTACACTCCTTTCTGTCTACTCCATTGTAGTGCATTTCTTTGGGGAGCAGAGATTTCTTCCCTCTGTTCAGAAAGTTATTCATAAAAGCCTGTTAGCCTATCCAATTTTTGTGCCTCCTGTTTTACATCCAAATAGGTATATAAAGAAAAGAAAATGGTTGCAATGCCCCCTGATGTTTTTAGTCGGTAGTAATAATCCACATGATAAAAACAACCAAAATTCTTTGATCCTATATAAAATATAGGGATAGTGATAGCTAGGATAAAGAAATGTAGTCTTCAATGTGGCTGGCTATACATATGTTAGAGATGAATTTAGGGACTTTTATCCATATGATTTATGACATATCTAAGAATAATCTTATGCTATTTACCTAACATGGTAATTGGCCCAAGTAGAGTACATCTCATGCAGCAACTTCCCCTTGCCTGTAATCTTGCCATTATCTTTCATCCACGCTGGAGCACCCCAAGCTGATCCAAAGAACTTGATGGGCTTGGATGACATGTTCATAGCTCTTTGAATTAATGGTATCTGTGAATGCAAGAAACTTCCTATATCATTTCTAAAAATCTAAACAAATGCTTGATCAGAATGATAAATCTTCAGCTATTTTCTTTTTGGTAGAAATGTCAGTTCATCAAAACCCATTGCTTATGTTTATATCTGCTCATCTTCATCAGATGCTTGACAAATACAATGCCAGATATTTATCCACAGCTTTCTCCAAACTTGCACACTGCACATCTGTGCATCCTCATCCAAATTACACAACCTTTTATCATTGATACTCAACCAACCTTTTATGTCTATTATCAAGGAAAATCTTACTGTATATATATATATATTCTACTCACATATTCAGGAATATATTTGTGGTTTGAAAATATTATATCAATCTATCCTCTAATCTCTGTAGAGTACCTTGTATTTTAAGTCTTCCTTTGCAAGTGAAAAATGAGATAGTTCCATATCTGTCTCACCACTCTTCAGGTCATCGTATGTGTAAGGATGTGTACTGAAGTCAGTCCCAGCAATAGGAATACGACCCAAATTATATTCCAGGCCATCTTCTGAATAATAAGCTCTGAAAAAAAAATTACTCTGAGTAACTTCAATACAGTTTCTGTCAGACCTTGAAATTAGGGTACTAAGACAGGTTATCAAGTTCAAATCTTCTTAAAAAAAAAATTCATATCTGCAGTGTGTGTCTTTCACTAATAACTCAGTCCATGTTGAAGTTGAGAATGATTCTCTTGTCATCTTCAAACTATAAGAAACATTGCTTACTATGCCTTTTCAAAACAGCTTTCACCAACAATTTATGTGCTAGCTTTTCCTGCCATTGTTTAAATATCTAGCTGATGCAATGTACAATAACCACTCTTGCATTCCTCAGAAGGTAAAGAAAAAAATTCTGGCACACTTCATCTGAGGGTCGTGCATGCACAGTAACACTGCAGGAAATAAGCACATTGTTGGATGACTTAAGTGATGAAAACAAATACTTGAGATATGTATAAGCCAGCAAGAAAGGTGAAGAACAACATTAATAATATGATGAATCAGAGAATGTTTAATGTTCACAAGAAATAAACTTTGTACCTCAACATATTCAGTACAGTGATATCATAAGAACTCACTAAAATCTCATGCTCACATGGACTCTTAACTTTGATTACCTTAATATCTTTTCTTGCAGTGGTTCTGACAGGCTTAAAATATTCAAGCCAGCTGCATCTGTGAAAGCACCACCAAATCCGATAATCTTCTGGTAGGCTGTCCTGCTGTCAACTTCAAATTCAAGAGTTTCAGTGGCTGTTAAGTAAAATAATCATATACATAAATGAGAAATAACCTTACCCATTAAAATAAAATAATCATACATACAAATGAGAAATAAACTTACCCAGTGTAAAGTAGTACATTGATTTTCCTTTATCAACCACAAAAATACTTTTGTGGAAAAATTCTCAACGATAAAATTTGAGAAGTGAATTATTTTTGCCTCTCACTTTTTGATGGCTCTCTTCTCCAACCATATATCCCATAACATTCCCAATTTATACTCTACCACCCACATACATGCTAACTGTCAAAATTTGGATGTGATGTCCATTATTTAGGCTCTAAGTATAAGAACTACCAACAAATAACAGTTTTATAATTGGGATATTTTTCAGATCTGTAGTTATGTCTTTGATTTTACGCCCTAAGATCCATCATTAGGAAATTGTGGGAAACAACATAACTTGTTATAATATATTAAGCATAAACAATATAATTCTGGGACACTTCATGTCCATATCATTAGTATATATAAATTTCAAACTTCCTCCTTAAAAAAAATTCTAGCAAGGACACCACCACATCCTTCATTGTGTTTCATTATTGTTTGCTGGTCATTCCTCACATAACCCTCTTTATTTTGTTCCAATGTTGACATGTATGCACCCATTTCTGTACTAGAAAACTGTTAAGATTCACCATAAGTTATCCTACTTCAAGTGAAGGATATGGCAAATGACATAAACCCATATAAAAGTAAAGAGGTCACTAGTCAATACATGTAGCATGTTAAATATACTGTACTTTAGAAAACTCATTTTCAGTTGATTAACCTTTTCCTGTTAGATGCCCTCCACTTTAGTGTCCTTCACTGCAAAAAGAAAAAGAAAGTTAAATACAAGTAATACTTGATGTATAAGAAAAAGCAATAGAATTCAGAACCAAAAGATTCTAACAATACTAACATGGCAAAATCTCATTCTCGTGCTCTGAAAATATTCCTTTGGCAATATTCCAACGTGCTCCCGCTTTATTTGATGTCACCACAAGAGCTTCACCACCTTTAGGGAATTCGACAGGAGGAAAAGAGTCACAGTACAAGGAGTCACATACACACACAATGCTACCATGACCATAGTTGCGACTTTTACAACCACCTGCAAGATACAGGAAAGTATTGCATGATGATTTGTTAAAAACTTGACATAATCTGTATATTTTTGATCCTCTGCATAATTCAATTTGAACAGTCATGTCTCACTTGTATCAATTTGCACATCATGAGATTTAAAAACTCTGCAGATAATGAGATTTTGTTGATTAAACAAAAAGGAAATGTAAGTACATTATAAAATATTGATTAACCCCAAATCATTAGTTTACAAAACTAGAAAATTAAAATCATAATTTCACTGTGCCTATTTTGCAAAATTTGTGAGAACAATATTTTCAAGAGAATTGAAATGTTGCAATTATCTCAGATATGTTTTTTTAAGACCAGTAATAAGGAAAATTGAAAACTCACCAAAAATAAAAATCTGGGAGGAAGTTTATTAACCATATTATATATTAATCATTCTATGCTTATAAATCCACACCAGTGATATTGGAATGCTTACATTTTTGAGTTTCAAAATTTATAATAAAAGGCATCACCTACTTATAATAATGAGCATTACCTATATATGTATGAATTTTTGGACTTGAAGTTACAGTTTGTGCTTCTACTAAATACTTTGGAGTATAACTGACTTGCCATAATAGTATACTTTGAGAATATGTTCTGTAGCATTTTCTTTATTACTATGGTTATCAATAACCGCAGTAGGGAGGGCTATGAAGGTAAATGTGGGGTTACTTTAGGTACTAGTTGGTTTAAAACTTTAACTCATAGAATTTTAAAGACGATGAAAACTTAAGCCAACTTCCCCATCATCCAATGTAATCATTCACAAATGATTACCATTGTCTGCTCCAAATCACAATCCATCCATTTATTTTATTATGTAGACTGCCACTGAAAGAGGAAAAATTGATGATTCAAATATCTTAAAGAGGAAGTGCATTTCATTTATGAATTAACTCATGATCTTCCAAAATTTTAATCCCCTCCACCAAAATGTCATGGTAGTCTTAATTAAACAGTTAATGTATAGTATTAAATCATCACCTGTAAATTCAACTTGTAGCTTGACCCTATCTTCCACATGCAATTTTACATTTACCCTGTCTTTTATGGTCAAGCACATGGCACAGTCAGGTGGTAAAAGGCATACCTGGTAGTCAAGTGTAATCACGAAACTTTAAATATAATCACCTTGAGCACCTGAACCACGTACAGCACAAACACACACTAGGGAAAGGAATAACCCTAGAAGGTACAAGTGACACACTCTTTCCATGACAATGTTGCGCCGGTTTACCGTAAACTTCAATACTCATTTATTTCCCGTGTGAGACGTGTATCAACCCAGTCGGAGACTTGGCGTTCGTATCTAGGGAAAAATATGCCCCACCCCTTTATGTTTTTCTTATTAGAAAGTCATTTGGCAATTAAATATGAAGATAAGGAAGTGTTTAAAGCTTGAATTACTTGATAGAAACAGGAGACAAAGCATACAATTTATTATCTTTTAGTTAAACATAGTTGTGTACATGTAATGGATAAGAAGGAATTGATCTTTATGTTGTTTACACGTGGTATCCGTTCGTGTAAGCTTAACTACGCGAACGGGCAGTTAGGAGAGCTTGGGAGACCTGGATTTAAATCATTTTCATTTACGAAACGGTCGTTATTAATCTGTTCGCATGTGTTAGGAATTATCTACATTAGAGTTTGATAAAGTCAGCGATATAACAAATGGCAAAATGATGACGAGTGAATGAAATAGAATGAAAATGTTATTGATATGATTAACTTTACAGCCTTATCCACCTGGTACATTTTTTGGATATATGGAAAATTGACAAACCTACCTGTTGGTTAGAGTATATATATATATATATATATATATATATATATATATATATATATATATATATATATAAATATCCAAGGACTCCGTTCTGAAAGGGTCCTGAAGGACCTTTGGTGTAAATAAACATGTTAACTATCATGAGAAATAATGATTTCCTCGTAACTGTTAACTGGAGATAAATATGTGCTACAGTATATGTGAAAATGGGAAAAACATCAGTGGATTCGTTCAATAGCCACACAACATTAGTTTGCCCTCGACGAGGGAGACCATCAAAGAAAACGTGATCTACCCCGCTGGTTCTGGTTTTCTTATTCTGCCAGTGTATAAGGCTTTCTAATTTTACTTATTCATTCGACAAACTTAAGCAACTGCATTGAATAATTAAAAGATTCTCTGAGAGCTACAATCCTAAAATATTGATAGAGTACTATCCTCGTCTGTATGTTTATCATGACTTAGTTTGTTTTATTTATAATTCATATTTCTATGTATACCGTCTTTGTGCTCTTAAACGCTCAAAATTATTTAGCCAGAATCATTTGACAGCCACGAAATATTGACCTGAATTTCGCTGTGGGTCACCCATTCATAGAAATTAGACTTGGTCACCAAGTTGGAAACATATGCCAGTTCTCGGTCACTAGATTTCGAAAATAAACTGGGTGTTAATCACCAAATATTTACCTCAAACCGGTTGTCGGTCACCAAATATTTCCCTTGGACCGGATGCCGGTCGCCAGATATTCGACCGGGTGTCTTTCCATCCGAGATTATTCGACCGGTCGTCCGTGTGTTGTCGGTAGCCGGCCGGCACAGGAAACCTCGAGAACCTGACTCATTGCACCGAATGTCCATTTTGGGTGGGGCTCCTGCTCATCCCGCCATTATTGCCATTTAGACGTAATGGGTCGTTCTGTAAAGCTCGATATGATCATTTAAACCCATAAACTAATCCTCAGTCATGTAGACAATGAGATGAACTGGTGGTTTCATGGTTACAGATGACTTAACGTTGGCCACCTTGAACCTGACATTATGCAACCCCAAGTTAGCGCTCGGATGGTGCTAAACATTTATGAATATATTTTGGTGCTAATTGCTTTCATATCCAATTTGACACTATTGAACGATAGATAGGAAAATACTAAGATGGCTCTACAGTATCAACACCGTGAAAACTTTGGATAATGGAGAATATCGTGTCACAAATACTGCTGATAGGAAAATAAACACAAATTGGCATCTGTCGTAACTGTTACTACCTTGACGTGTTGCTTCAAATATTCCTCCTCCACAACCATGTGTTTACTCTATGTCAAGGGGAATTAAGACGATTATTTTATTATAGTTGTTTGGCAGACTAAGGTAAGATGTTGGTAGTTTGAGATAAATGGAGGGAAATGTTTAAATCTCCCAACACTATTTGTTACCCGCGTCCAATCATAACAAAGACCCTTGTTAAGAAAGTCTTACATCAATCACGCCTCTGAAAGATTATATAGTTTCGTAATACCCAACTTAATGATGATTAGATGAGTCATTAAGGTTGTGAAGTGGTTTGGAGACGAATCACGTGTCATATGCGTATGTCAAAGTCAGAGAGTTAGAGCCGCCGGCGGCATTTGGCAGCCGGCTCCACGATTGTCAAACAAAGTGACGTCACTGACCGACTCACTGTCAGTGTCGGTACAGCAGTGAGAGGGAGAAGATGTCCGCCGTCATCGTCTTCGCTGTTTTTCTTTTGATCTGTACCATACTCAAATTTTTGAACGTTACCAGCCCGCCTAGAGCACCCCGGCTCGTATGTAGTGACTCGAAATTCTTAGAACTTGTCCTGAAGTACTGTCCACGGCTGAATGAGACGTGAGTACAATTAAGATAATGAATAATTGTCTGGTTTTGTGTGTGTGTGTGTGTCAGGTGGTGTCACATCCCTATGTATATAGCTACTAGGGTGTCATGTGGCAGGGTGTCATGTTCATGACAACCTCGTGTAATGACAGTCAAGGAGGTTTAATTCCCCGTCAGCCATGATCCACTTGTTCATTGTTAGATCGGTCGTACCGATATGTGGCGGGTCAAATGGGCCATTAAGGAACATTGATGAACATGTAACAACCCGTTGTTGTTCAATGTTATTTATGACACTGATGTTTTGTGTTTATTTAGTGGCTAACCAGGAAGAAACTCTTGGTTTTTTTATACTAGATTTAGTGTTTTAAAGATGGAGATTGCCATATGTTTACTTTGTGTATAGGAAAACCATTTGATATGGATGATTCTCGTCACTGTGTCCTACATGGCGTACAGTTGGCGCTAGGAACCCAACTTGCATCTTTTTTTTCTCTCTTCTTTTCTGAAAATTGTGGTAGTAGTTTTACACCCCCTCACAATCACTGTGGGTCCTTACTTTTGTGTTCCCCCCCTCGTAATCACTCCTTAGATGACTGCTCTCTCTCTCTCTCTCTCTCTCTCTCTCTCTCTCTCTCTCTCTCTCTATCTATCTATCTATCTATCTATCTATCTATCACACACAGTTACGACTGGGAAAGGTTTAGGGAATCATTGTTTAAGACCACACTTGTTGGCGGTCGGTAACATGGTCCAAAAACCTGTTAATGCCATGGCTAACGACCATGAAGGCTGTTGTTACCAGTGAAACCACCCATCACCCCCCACCCCAGAGGGCGGCCGTACGACCCCATGGGCTCCTTAGGAGGGGGGGGGGTCGTCGTGGTTTCATAGCGTCGTGCTGAAGACGGTACAGCTCGCCAGGGTTCGAATCCCGTGCGTGCTGGCTGGTGTGTGTGCGTCATCGAATTACAATCCACCCGGCGGGGGGACCTGTGTGCCGTTTTTTGTTGTCATCAGCAATCACTTCATGATTCACAGCGGCAGTTTGCCGACAGCCTTTTCCCTGTAATTAGGCAATTTGAAAATACATACTGGGTCACATTTGCATAAAGGTGAAGTGTGTGTGTGTGTTAAGGGCAAATTCACCCCAATCACTTCCCATTGAATGATGGAAGTGACGTAGTTAAAGAATAAGTGTAGGAGCGACCAGGTCAGAATAGTGTGTTTCATACATGTCGTGGTTGTATAGCATTGTTTTACCCATGACCTATACCGGTAGCCTACTAGTTTGCTGGTAACTATGGTAAAAGAATGGAATGCCCTTGCGTGTAGTTAATGACGTCTACGAGCTGTTCATCTCAGCGAACGAGGCAAGTTACGACCCTTAGAACGCGACGGAACGACCCTTAAACTGTCAGTGAATGGCCTTTGACCCTTAAGGGTCCTAAGTTGTACTTAAAGGTTTTAAAGGAGTTTTTTGTTATCGTTTTCTCTGTATCCATGTTAGGTATATGTAAATAGTACGGGCTTTTTAAAAGGGAAATGTGGCCTATGTAAATTCTATTTTATTTTATTAATACATGATTCAATTAAACTATTCTGTAATGATTTTAACTCAAAACCTAACAGTGTTAAACCTTAACCTAGCATCGGGTTGCTTGCCTCCTGTGTTTAATTGACTATGTGACCTCATCTTCCTCACATGTTCTTCATCTTCCTCATATATATATTCATCACTCATTATTCCTTCCCACTTGTGTAAGTCATCTTCCCTCGCCGACCCATGAATCATGTTTCTACCACTAGGAATTTCGAAGTGTTATGTTCTCCCTCCAGTTCGTCATAGGATATTTTTTCTCTCAGTGGATGGAGGAGTAAAGAAGTGGTTCCCTTCGCCATATATATATTTTTTCAGTGGGTGGAGGAGTAAAAGAAGTGGTTTCTTTCACCATATATATTTTTTTCAGTGGGTGGAGGAGTAAAGGAAGTGGTTTCTTTCACCATATATATTTTTTTCAGTGGGTGGAGGAGTAAAGGAAGTGGTTTCTTTCACCATATATATTTTTTTCAGTGGGTAGAGGCATAAAGAAGTGGTTACCTTCACCATATATATATTTTTTCAGTGGGTGGAGGAGTAAAGAACTGGTTACCTTCATATATATTTTTTTTCAGTGGGTGGAGGAGTAAAGAAGTGGTTACCTTCACCATATATATTTTTTTCAATGGGTGGAGGAGTAAAGAAGTGGTTTCTTTCACCATATATATATATATTTTACCCGGTGGCTCACTTCCCCTTGCCTCTCTGTTATCGTAAATCCTTTTTCTAATCTCGTCTTGTAAATTTGCTTTGCCATATTCATTTCCGTGTGCTATTACTCGACCACAGATTCAATTTGCTTAGGATGTATGTGTTGAAGTGAATAAATTATGTGTATATATATATATATATATATATATATATATATATATATATATATGTATACGTTAATGAGATGGCCTTGATTTAGGGATTCAGTTGCCCGAGTCGTCTCAACTAACAACAGACATAAAAAAATCGTATTTCCCTCATGATTCAGTCATGTACATCATGCATTGTTCCACAAGAAGCGTCATGTGAATAATTAATGTACATTTATACGAAGTTCTACAACTATCAGACGTGCGGGGTAATTGTTTTTTGAAATAGGATTAAGGTCAACGAGTTGCATGACACAAGATCATTGTGACCCCAAGTGGTGCTGTTGGGAGTAAATAATAATAATAATAATAATAATGATAATAATAATAATAATAATAAGTGTTGTGGAATGTCATGACAGCTGAATGATTATACCTCAGTACCTCGGCTTGGTAGAGGGACATGCCATGAGTTGTAGCTATGTTTTATTTTTTATGATGTAGTTTCATAGTTTCACCTTTGAAGGGAAGTTTGGGGAGGGGGGGGGTGTGTTCGTTGGGGGGGTCGAGCGTTGTTTTAGAAGTTTGTTATAGTCGCGTGAAGTTGGTTATAGATACTGGGTGTTGTTAACGAGTGAATTGGTGGGTTTTCTGTGTTCGTTGGAGATGGATGGAAAGACTGGTTCCCGCCCCAAAATGAACTTAAGTTTGAAGTAGAATGATAAACAAAGGCGTCTTGAATGTGTAAAAAGGTCCATGTTTCGTTAGAACCTACTGAATAAGTAGGTTGAAGATTGACTAAGTGATATTAGAAGGGTGTATGTCTCAACTCCACCTTCCGATATTGGCGATAGATAGTAGATAGATCGCTCTATCTTTGTGGACGTGACCTCGGCAATCTATTGTACACAAATATTAGTCTAGCACTGTCATTGTTCTAGTACTTCTACGTACATGTACATACTGTAATATAGATTGCGTGGGGGTAAATTGGGGAGAGAGCTGTTCTCTCCATGTTTGCCGGTAACACTGGACTCTTTTGGAATTTCTGTGGCAATGAGTCATTTGTGCGAGTCCTGTGTGATGTATGTAATGGTTGTGTGTGTGTGGGTAATTATCCTACGCTCCCCTATAGTTAAAGAGGCAGCATTAGTGACATTCCTGGACCATCTGTTGGGTAGTTTGAGAATGGTAGTTGAAGCGGGTGGTTTCTGTATGTTTTCGTAATTGAGCGTTCGTTTGTCATTCCATTTCAGCTACCTGACCTTGACCATAGTCTTCAACAACTTGATTGTGGTCTAGTGTTGGTAGATTTTATTTTTTTTTCTTTATATTTTTTCATCATTCCAGACCCCCCAGGTGTTTACTCCAGAGGGTTTACCTGACAGTTTGGAACGTAATTGTCATCATAGTGGATGTGTGGACCCGTTGGTTAGGCTAACCTGAACCCGTCTGTACTCCCCAGCCACTTCCTGCATGAGTGGTGTGGCTATTGACCTGGGGAATCATTTACCCGGAGAATTTGCGCCATCATGCAAAGAAAAAAAAAAAGGAATTTTGCAGGTCTAGCGTAAAATGTGTTCTCTCTCTCTCTCTCTCTCTCTCTCTCTCTCTCTCTCTCTCTCTCTCTCTCTCTCTCTCTCTCTATCTATCTATCTATCTATCTATATATATATATATATATATATATATATATATATATATATATATATATATCTGTCTATCCATCTATCTATCTGTCTATCTGTCTGTCTGTCTATCTATCTATCTATCTGTCTGTCTGTCTATCTGTCTATCTATCTATCTATCTATCTATCTATCTGTCTATATGAGTGATAAGCTCTCATGGCTGTCCAACAATAAGCCGGCAAGGTTAGTGATGTAGGTGGGGGAGTGTGGGCTGCCTTCGTGCCCCCCTCCCTCCTTCACCACACAGCGCTTTGTTGGTGAACAACTTGCGAGAAGGCAACACCCTATTGGCACGTCTCCTTCTGTTCCATGACCACCAGAGTTTAAATGTCATCTTCCAATTGATAACTTATTGAGAGGAGAGAGAGGGTTGGTGTGTGTGTGTGGTGTGGGGGAGGGGCAGAGGTTGGAAGGTGTTATACAAGATCATTTTGATGGTGGTCATGTAAGAGAAGAGGAGCAACAGTAATGTTCTAGAGTTATAAGATTATGTATAGAAAAAAAAGGGGGAGGAACCTTATGTAATGACAGCCATTTATTCATTTGTGGTTCGAAGCAGTGAAATGTTGACTGAAGCCTAATGCATTTCCTCGGTATATATATATATATATATATATATATATATATATATATATATATATATATATATATATATATATTTCCAAAGAAGGAACAGAGAAGGGGGCCAGATGAGGATATTTCCTCAAAGGCCCAGTCCTTCCTCTTAACGCTACCTCGCTAACGCGGGAAATGGCAAATAGTATGAGAGAAAAGAAAAAGAATATATTAACCCCTATTTTAATCGTAGCTGATATTTCCTCACCATCTCTTGACGTTGCTATGTCCATTAGCCCCCTCAGATAGCCACCAGTTGGCTTCAACAACCCACCCTGTTATCATAGGCCATTAATCCTTCAGACCCAAGATAACCCCCTGACCATGACGGTTGTACCTTGAGCTGGACGGTACGACCCCCCCTGACCATGAGTTTTGTACCTTGAGGTCGACGGTACGACCCCTGACCATAGCATCTGTACCTTTGGATGGTACGACCCCTGAAACACGACGTTTGAACTAGCATCTTAATTCCTTCTGTGAAGGCAGAAGGTGTTATTTAATTTGTAAATTGGATAACACACGTCTTATTAAAGGAGAATTTGTATACGACTGTTTTAGATATGGGAGAAAGTGTTAATCCTTTTGTAAACAAGGGTTAAGTTTTATTTCTGTTGTGATTAAAGGGAAATAACGTCTTATGTCAGTTGTAGATAAGGGAGAAGTCGTCTAATTTCTAGTTTTGATAAGAGGGAATGTGTTTGGTTCTGCTGTAAACAAGGGTAAATTATTCTGCTGTAAACAAGGGTAAATTATTCTGCTGTAAACAAAGGGAAATTATTCTAACTATTGTAAACAAAGGAGGCGTCATTGCTGTTGACAGAAGGTAGAAAGTTTCGTGTTTTCTCTCGTAAATAAGGAACAAGGTTTCTCATTCCTGTAGTGTATCAGGAAAAGCGTTAATCCTATTGTAAATAAGGTAAAAATCGTCTTATTCCTGTAGTTGTAAAGAGAGATATTCCCGTTAAAAGATGTAGGTTTTGTCTAATTCCTATTGTGAATTACAAAGCCTTCGTGTTCCAGTTGTGTTCATGCACCAGCTGTATGAGTATTGACTGTGCGATGCACCAGTTGTGATGTGTACGATTCATTGTACATCTGATAATGGAAAGGTTATTTTTATTACTCCCAGATGAAAGGGTTATATATGATGTCTGGCAACTTTTTGTCAAAGTATGTTAGCTTCAAAAGGTAGCAAGATTAGCGTAATAATATTATTATTTATGTTATTATTATCCCAGAACACCTTTGTAAAAGGTTCCTTTGAGTATTAGAAACCCGGGAGCTTCCTCCATTCATTGGTTCCTGCAGTTCTAACACTGCGCTACACTCAGTAGCAGGGAAAGGATGGACTCCTGTGAATCGAAAAAGAACTTCGGCCCAGGGTCGTACTCTCCATTGCATTGCATGAGTGGCGTAAGTCGTAACCCATGCGTGTGTTTGTCTGTCTGTGAGCGCATACTTTATTAACATAACAACTCATTTATATATAAGTTACTGGCATCCTTCGACTATCGTGTGGAAACTGACCCAACTGGTTAGAACATGGGATTCATGCGTCAGTTGGGAAAACAACATATGTTATTTGAACGGTCTCTCTCTCTCTCTCTCTCTCTCTCTCTCTCTCTCTCTCTCTCTCTCTCTCTCTCTCTCTCTCTCTCTCTCTCTCTCTCTCTCTCTCTCTCTCTCTCCATCTATCTATCTACTTCTGTCTCGATCTATTTATCTATATTTATCTATGAATTCTCTCTCTCTCTCTCTCTCTCTCTCTCTCTCTCTCTCTCTCTCTCTCTCTCTCTCTCTCTCTCTCTCTCTCTCCCCTTTTCTCTCTGTTGAACGATGGCAAGTTCAGATTGGAAACGCGTGTGTGTTTAGGCGTAGAGGAAAAAAAGAAATAAAGGCGTACGAAATTTTGCAAGTGAATTATTAATATTTCTTATAAGACATAAAATGGGTCTTTAGATTAATGTAAGTAATTGCCTCGGCTTGATTCATTTTGTGTATTATTGGTCATATATGATGTGAGAGAAGAGACAATGTCTTGAAAATGATAGGTATAATGGTTTAACTTCCATTTTTCTTTTTAAAGTCGATATAGTTAAGGTAAGTAAGTGTGTCTAGTGTATTATAATAAGTCTTTGTGATGGTTAGGTAATTAGGTATGAGAGGGTTCACTTGGTCGTTAGTACAACCCAATCATTTAGTTTGAAAATGATATTGGCCTTCAGATGAAGCTGCCATTGGTAGTAAGATTAAACTATGTTGAAAGACTTTGAAGGATTGTTAGGGCGCGAGCCATAGAGATGACTGTAAAAGCCGAGCGGAAATGGCAGGGAGCGAGAGGGTCGAAGATAAAAGAGACGGTCAGCCACTATAGCTTGGCGTACACAACTAGTGGCCTCCACCCTGCTAATTAACTCTACTTTTATGCAAGTGTCAGAGCGTACGTCATCCATCGTTACAATTATGTGATTATACGTCATCCATCGTTACAATTATGTGATTATATGTCATCCATCGTTATAATTATGTGATTATATGTCATCCATCGTTACAATTATGTGATTATACGTCATCCATCGTTACAATTATGTGATTATACGTCATCCATCGTTATAATTATGTGATTATATGTCATCCATCGTTATAATTATGTGATTATACGTCATCCATCGTTATAATTATGTGATTATATGTCATCCATCGTTATAATTATGTGATTATATGTCATCCATCGTTACAATTATGTGATTATACGTCATCCATCGTTATAATTATGTGATTATATGTCATCCATCGTTATAATTATGTGATTATATGTCATCCATCGTTACAATTATGTGATTATACGTCATCCATCGTTATGTGATTATACGTCATCCATCGTTATAATTATGTGATTATACGTCATCCATCGTTATAATTATGATTACCTCATTTACGGCATTTTCTAGCGACGTACCTGTAGTGTGGTGGTGTAGGGGAATGGCTTGTGTTTTAAATCCAGTGCAAAGGTACGACCTTGTGTTATTACCTGACCTTTTTACTTTTCTTTTTATTTGACCATCGAAAAATATACAGAGAGAGCATAGGGACTTGTGCCAAATACCATAAAGCGCTAATATATATATATATATATATATATATATATATATATATATATATATATATATATATATATATATATATTACCAAATGGCGTACTAGCTTCGTCTCTTCGTTGTATATCAACTGACTGTTATATTTCTCTCTTGTGTCTCCCCTGATGATGTGATTATTACACGAAAGTGCACTTGGGAACTTATCGTGTTTCATTTTCCCCGTGGACTCATAGGAATATATATATATATATATATATATATATATATATATATATATATATATATATATATATATATATACTGCCTTTCAGATGTGCGGTGGATTTGAGCGAGTTTCGTTTGACATGCGTATAAAGAAGGATTTTACGTTCCATCATTAGAGTATGTTTCACTTAGCGTAGGAAGGTACAAGAGGGATGGACATTATCGTGTTTAAACGTCATGTTTTAAACGCCATTACGAGGAAGCAAGTCTTGGAACCACGGTAGTTGAGAATGGCCAATCTGCTTCGAACAGCCTACGCTGCTGGTCTGGCTGGACTAGCGTACTCCACGCGTAGCGTAATTTCACATCGACTGCGTTATTTTCGTGGGCGTGTTTTTGAGGGGCGTGGTGTGTAATTACTGTCTGTGGTGGAGGTGGAGTGGATGCGTCAGGGGGGGGGGGGGGGGGGCCTTGTGCTCACAGCTATCAAGGTAACGGCTCGGGGAAGATCCAATGTAATTAGTGTAATTAGTGTTAAATGACCCCGGCCGGGGGCCTGTGTTGACGCTACAACCCAAACAACATTTCTCACTCGCTTCTTCCATTTTTTTTTTTTGCGTCAAGTTTCATCGAGATGTATTTTCGACGATGGTTTCCCATATGTAGATGTGTTGCGTACCACTGTTGTCTAAGGCATGGTTGAATTATGCCTTGTTTTGAGCCGACAGGCAAGCCTGATTTAGCGTTAAACTAACACACACACACTTACACACACACACACAAACACACACACACACACACACACACACACACACACACACACAAACACACACACACACACACACACACACACACACACACACATATCCTCCTCATCTGCTGTAAACAATTCACTAAGTTTGAAATTCCAGCACAAGAAATTACCTTAGCCATTAAAGGGTAAGTATGGGGGGGTTTCCTTGTGGTTAATTAAGGGGGGGTTTGGGGGTGTTGTGGATGGGGGGGGGGAAGGTTTGGATGGCCTGGGTAGCGAAATGTGTGTTCAACTGCTCGTCATATTGCTATCTTGTCTTGTTCATTTTTTCATCATGGTTTGGCTGATGGTATAGGATGTATTTTTTAGGGTTTTAGCTTGGAGGGATATGTTTATGTTAGTGACATCAGCCATTAAGACAGATTCAATGACATCTACGGGTTAGGTAATCCGGTGAAGGGGGTACAGTGACTGAGTTGTTAAGGTCTGCTGTATGATCATATTTTCCTGCCAATGTTTAACGATTGTATTACTCTATTCACCTCTGCGTACTGAATGACTTTGCCAATAGCATATTTCAGTTTCTGTTTTACCTGTCTTGCCCAATATATATACACACCTATATTTCCATGCCTTCCATTGAACGACCTAAACTCACAATTTTCTGATAATTTGGCCAATTTTTAAAGGTTCTATTGAAAGACAACATTAAAAGCAGTTTTTTCAAGTCCCTGTCGTACATTAGTTAACATAGGAGATTAGGGCAACACCAGACATTTAAATAAATCATCCTCTTCAATTTTTTGTCACTGTATGTATACTAATAATGTCTTCTCGTCTTTCCAGTAAGCCTTGTTTCACAATCCACTTTGGACAACATAAATGCCTAAAAGTATATCGTATATGGTTACGTTCATCTCCTAAAATTGCAGGATGACATAATACGCAATGCACTTAAAAGACATGGACATTACTACAGACATTTTTACAGAATGATCCTGTCATGAAAATTGCTCTCTCTCTCTCTCTCTCTCTCTCTCTCTCTCTCTCTCTCTCTCTCTCTCTCTCTCTCTCAGCGTTGATAGACTTCCAGGCACTCGTGAAGGATAAGCTATTAGATTCCCTTCTTATTCCCAATCAGTCTTGAATTTGACGGTGGAGGTGAATTTGGGTTGAATTCATTCAAGAAAACATCTTCACAACACCCAAATTCCACGTGGAGCGGGTCTCCGTCACACGCGCTGCGCAGGTTACGTTTGCATAATCTCCTGTAACAGTTGTTTTCCGGAACTTTTTAGCGTCTAAATGAGCTGAATACCTTTGTGGAATTAGCGGCTGCACCCGGACTCTTGCCCTCGTTGTTAAAGCCAACGATTGTTAAATTGTGTAAAGATTTTAACATTATGATACGTGTAGTTCAAAGGAGGAAGGGGAGGAGGGAATCCATTATTGTAATGATATTGTGAGTATATATTAAATTCATTTAGACGTGATGAAAGGTTTTTGGCTATTTTATGATGTTATTAGATTTAGGCAAGTTTTATGGCTTAATGGCATTTAATTCCTTAATGATTCCTATTTTCGTCACATCATCATATACCCTTTCACTTCTCTACCCAGTCACATGACTCGGGAGTGGCGTTGAACCCTTCATTCGAAGTCGCTAAGTGTGTTTAGGTCATGAATATTGATGTTGGCGATGCAGGTTGGCCAAGGTCAGCGCTAATGATCGTATGGGGGTGTGGGGTTGGGGTGGTTGGGTTTAGGAACGGTCGTATAAAAGAAGGGCTGATTGCCTACAAGGGGTGGGGCGGGGGACGACGAGGTATAGTTAGGGAACTGGGGTGAGATGATGGTAGGTTGGTAATGCTGGTGGGGGTGGTAATTCGTGGTGGTGGTGGTGGTTTGGGGTGGGGGGGTGTGAGGTGGTATGGTGGTAGGTGATAGTGGCTATGCTGTAGTGATGTGGGAAATGGTGGTAGGTGATAGTGGCTATGCTGTAGTGATGTGGGAAATGGTGGTAGGTGATAGTGGCTATGCTGTAGTGATGTGGGAAATGGTGGTAGGTGATAGTGGCTATGCTGTAGTGATGTGGGAAATGGTGGTAGGTGATAGTGGCTATGCTGTAGTGATGTGGGAAATGGTGGTAGGTGATAGTGGCTATGCTGTAGTGATGTGGGAAATGGTGGTAGGTGATAGTGGCTATGCTGTAGTGATGTGGGAAATGGTGGTAGGTGATAGTGGCTATGCTGTAGTGATGTGGGAAATGGTGGTAGGTGATAGTGGCTATGCTGTAGTGATGTGGGAAATGGTGGTAGGTGATAGTGGCTATGCTGTAGTGATGTGGGAAATGGTGGTAGGTGATAGTGGCTATGCTGTAGTGATGTGGGAAATGGTGGTAGGTGATAGTGGCTATGCTGTAGTGATGTGGGAAATGGTGGTAGGTGATAGTGGCTATGCTGTAGTGATGTGGGAAATGGTGGTAGGTGATGGTGGTTATGCTGTAGTGATGTGGGAAATGGTGGTAGGTGATATTGGTTATGCTGTAGTGATGTGGGAAATGGTGGTAGGTGATAGTGGTTATGCTGTAGTGATGTGGGAAATGGTGGCAGGTGATAGTGGCTATGCTGTAGTGATGTGGGAAATGGTGGTAGGTGATAGTGGCTATGCTGTAGTGATGTGGGAAATGGTGGTAGGGGTTAGTGGTGTTGGCAGTGTTGGTAGGTGGTAGTGGCTGTGGTGTTGGCAGGGTATTAAGAGACAAGTCATTTAAATGAAAACATTATTGCTTTAACGAGGTGGATGATCGTCAATTTGAATGACATGGTTAAGAAGATGATAGTAGTTTTAATGATATAGTGAAGATGATAGGAATATGAATGGCATAGTTAACTAGATAATAGTCGTGTTAATAGTTAACAAGATGATGTTGAGTTTAATGATATAGTTAAGATGATAGTAATGTTATTGTGAACAAGATGAGAATAAACTTGATGAAATAGTGAAGAGAGAGAGGTGGTTGTGTACATGTCCCTACCCATTCCTGGGGTATGGGGGTGAAGGCAACTAACCCCCCCCCCCCCCCCCTTCCTTCACCTGCACCCATACCAGCTGCCGTTAGGTAGGTCATGTTGCTTCCTTTTTTTTTTTCTTTCTAACAACACATAACCAGCTGCTGTGTGTGGACATGCTCCACCTGATTCCAATGTCCGGAGGTGGTTCTTCCACCACCACCACAGCTGCCGGCAGCTGTGGTGGTGGTGGTATAGCATTGGTGTGGAGTGTGGTGTGTGGTGATGGAGTGTGGTGGTGGAGTGTGGTGGTGGTGGTGGAGTGTGGTGGTGGAGTGTGGTTGTGGAGTGTGGTGGTGGAGCTGTGAGTTCTCTATTGAGTCCTAATGTGTTGTTTGACTTTATCCTGTGACCACTGTAATCTGGGGGTTTAATAGGTGAATGGTCCTCTCCTCTAACATGGTCCTCTCCTCTAACATGGTCCTCTCCTCTAACATGGTCCTCTCCTCTAACATGGTCCTCTCCACGAACACGACTTGAGGTCACTGGACAGCAGCGGGTTTGACCCATGGGGTATGGTGGTGGCGGCGGCTCCTCGACCTCCCTTGACCTGACCTGTAGATATAGGTTAAAAGTCAGGTCATTGTACCCAAAGGGTCGTTCCACCGTGCTCAAAGGCTTAACTCACAAGACCTCGGGATAATTATTGTGTACACACACACACGCACACACACACACACACACACACATACACACACAGACACACACACACACACACACACACACACACACACACACACATATATATACACAGATACACACACACACACACATACATACATACACACATTTATATGTATGTATGTATATATATATATATATATATATATATATATATATATATATATATATATATATATATATATATATATATATATATATCGCGTGTGTGGACGTATGTATATACATGTGTATGGGGGGTTGGGCCATTTCTTTCGTCTGTTTCCTTGCGCTACCTCGCAAACGCGGGAGACAGCGACAAAGTATAGAAAAAAAAAAAATATATATATATATATATATATGCCAGCTTGACCGCTCTGATATCTAACTGCCAGATGTATAGATTTATAGATTTCTATATTGTTAACTTTGATGGTTCCTACCAGTGAAACTGGCCACGGTATGAGGCAGGAATGTTGACCGTACCTGTGTGGTGGCCCAGGTGGGAGGAAGGCGGGGCGGGGGGGCGGTGCTTGGGAATGCAACCTCCTTTCCCAATATGAATGACGTCATGGGGTCCATGTGATTGGTCCGTGGGTCGTGTGTGGGCGGAGTCTACGGGATGGTTTCTGCAAGAAGGGCATGATAATAGTCTAGTGGGACAGGAACCCAAATACGATATATATATATATATATATATATATATATATATATATATATATATATATATATATATATATATATATATATATATAATGAATATAGGGGTTTGAGAAGGACGCACTTCGGAGTTATATAGTCAATGGAACAGACCCTCGCGAGGGGTCAGTGGTCTGTTACCGAGCAAACCTCCCGCACACGTGGGAGAGGGAGAAAGTAATGAGACGTGGATTTCTAATTTGATGACATTAGCTTCGTTAAGTGAGACCAGATCTGCTATTGTACACACAGACCTGGGGGGGGGGGGGCTGGTGAGTAGAGTGGGGGGGGGGTTGAAGTGGGGGAGGGGGGCTATACAGCTGGCTGTTGCACAGACACCTGGGGACTGGCCAGTAGAGGGAGGAGGGGGGGGGACACACACAGCCAGCTGGTGCACAGACACCTGGGGACTAGCTGTGTGATGAGCCATTAGTCACCAACACTCTCTCTCTCTCTCTCTCTCTCTCTCTCTCTCTCTCTCTCTCTCTCTCTCTCTCTCTCTCTCTCTCTCTCTCTCTCATCTGTTTAAAGTAATCGCACCTTCCCTCTTTTTTTTTCTCTCTCTCTCTCCAGTTTCCGCTAAGGTAATTTTATCCCAGATCGAGACGTAATGTCGGTGCCCATGTATTACTCACTCGCATTACAATAATGTAATCAACATTAAAAATAATCTCTCTCTTAAAGCCAGATGCGTTTTTCAGC